>NC_048579.1:18675065-18975065 GCF_013265735.2 Oncorhynchus mykiss
CACTCAGTGAGACCATTACACAATACATCCAGCACAGTGAAAACAGCTGGTTTTATGACCCCCCCCCCCCCACAAAAGCATTTACTATTCTGGCTCCCAATGGTCTAGCAGCTGTTATTTGGCATGTTTCATTACAATGACTTGTCTCTTGTGATCGACTTGTGCAGAATAGGGAGAATACATTTGAGTGTTCAATAGTAGCCAAAATGTTTTGGTTGTGTACTGGCGTGACCATACAGCATAGGACTATAATATTTTGCTGCTTGCAAGAAACCAAGGGTATTGTCATTGACCTATCAAATAGGGTTGGGCAGTATACCGTATCTCGGGGTATTTTGAAATATATACGCAATTGGAAAATCATAGAGGGGGTGGGTGTGTATAACATACACACATACATACACACACAAACAACTGTTCAAAAGTTGTCACTTAGAAATGTCCATGTTTTCCATGAAAACATGCATGAAGAGCGTTGCGAAATGAATAGGAACTAGGTTATAAATAATGATAGTTTTATTGAAATAATTGTGTGCTTCAAACTTTGCGTTCGTCAAAGAATCCTCCATTTGCCACAATTACAGCCTTGCAGAACTTTGTCATTCTAGTCAATTTGTTGAGATAATCTGAAGAGATTTCAAATCAAAATAAAAGTTTGTCACGTGCACCAAATACAACAGGTGTAGTAGACCTTAAAGTGAAATGCTTACTTACAGGCTCTAACCAACAGTGCAATTTCTAAGTTAAAAAGGTATTAGTTGAACAATAGATAAGAAATAAAAACAGTAAAAAAGTGAAAAATAACAGTAGCGAGGCTATATACAGGCACCGGTTAGTCAGGCTGAGGTAGTATGTACATGAATGTATAGTTAAAGTGACTGTATTATTGATAAAAAGAGTAGCATCAGCGTAAAAGAGAGGTTGCACACAATGCAAAGAGTCCAGGTAGCCATTTGATTACCTGTTCGGGAGTCTTATGGCTTTGAAGTAAAAACTGTTGAGGAGCCATTTGGTCCTCGACTTGGCACTCCGGTACCACTTGCCATGCGTTAGTAGAGAGAACAGTCTATAACTGGGGTCTTTGACAATTTTTAGGGCCTTCCTCTGACACCGCCTGGTGTAGAGGTCCTGGATGGCAGGCAGCTTAGCCCCAGTGATGTACTGAGCCGTACGCACTACCCTCTGTAGTGCCTTACAGTCAGAGGCCAACCAGTTGCCATACCAAGCAGTGAAGCACTCCTCCAGCATCTTCTCACTTTTTCTGTGTCTCACAAATGTTCTTCTTTGAGATCAGAACACCTCAAAACAGATTTGTCTGTCCAGAGTTAAGACCCAGAGTTACCTCTGTTGCAGAGGATAAGTTCATTAGTGACCAGCCTCAGATTGCAGCCCAAATAATTGTTTCGCAGAGTTCAATTAACAGACACATGTCAACATCAACTGTTCAAAGGAGACTGCTTTAAAATCAGGCCTTCATGGGCAAATTGTTGCAAAGAAACCACTACTAAAGGACACCAATAAGAAGAAGAGACTTGCATGGACCAAGAAACACAAGCAATGGACATTAGACTGGTGGAAATCTGTTGTTTGGCCTGATGAGTCCAAATTTGAGATTTTCGGCTGCAACCGCCGTGTCTTTGTGAGACGCAGAGTAGGTGAACGGATGATCTCTGCATGTATAGTTCCCAAGTGAAGAATGGAAGAGGTGGTGTGATGGTGCTTTGTTGGTGACACTGCGATTTATTTAGAATTCAAGGTACACTTATCCAGCATAGCTACAACAGCATTCTGCAGCAATACGCCATCCCATCTGGTTTGCGCTTAGTGGGACTACCATTTGTTTTCAACAGCACAATGACTCAACACACCTCCAGGCTGCGTAAAAGCTATTTGACCAAGTAGAGTGATGGAGTGCTGCATCAGATGACCTGGCCTCCACAATCACCCGACCTCAACCCAATTGAGATGGTTTGGGATGAGTTGGACCGCAGAATGACGGAAGGGCTCCCGAGTGGCGCAGCAGTCGAAGGCACTGCATCTCAGCGCAAGAGGCATCACTGCAGTCCCTGGTTTGAATCCAGGCTGTATCACATCGGGCCGTGATTGGGAGTCCCATAGGGTGGCGAATAATTGGCCCAGCGTCGTCCGGGTTTGGCCGTCATTGTAAATAAGAATTTGTTCTCATCTGACTTGCCTAGTTAAATAATGCTTAAATGTAAATAAAATAAAATGTAAAAGCAGCCAACGACTGCTCAGCATGTGGGAACTCCTTCAAGACTGTTGGAAAAGCATTCCATGTGAAGCTGGTTGAGAGACTGCCAAGAGTGTTTAAAGCTATCATCAAGGCAAAGGGTGGCTCCAAGCATTTTGCTACACCTGCAATAACATCGGCTAAACACGTGTATGTGCCAATAAAATTTGATTTGACTTTGAAGAATCTAAAATATATTTTGATTTGTTTAACACTTTTTTGGTTACTACATGATTCCATGTGCCATTTCATAGATTTGATGTCTTTACTATTATTCTACAATGTAGAAAATACTTTTTTTTAAAAATTATAGTAATTAAAACCTGGAATGAGTAAGTATGTCCAAACTTGGCTGGTGCTCTATATCTATTTAAGTTGCGCCAGATAACATTCTCTCCAGCTGGGTTTTGCTAACGTTAACTTTCCAGGATCAAGTTTCTTGGTAAGAGCAGCAAAAACAATCACCTCCTGGATTAAGATCTTGCCATCTCATTTCCTTTGTTGTGAGTGCTGCAACCTGAATTTTGAGATGTATGCGTAACTTTAGCTGGGTTGTCATCAGTCTTAGTAGTGAATGTTTGCATTCACTCATTAGCATTTACCTAGCATCCACTATGGGGATTCCATACTTGCTATCATTTTGTTATTGTTCTGGTAGGCAACGTTTTTTGGGATGTTTTTGTTTTTCGTGTGGGGAAAAAAAAGAAGGAAGCCCTGCCGGTAATACCGTCTATCCCAGGATGGCACAGGCACAGTATGAAAATCTGAATACTGCACAACCCTTCTATCAAATAACTAGTGATCTTTACGATTAGATGGTTGAAGGGATTACGATTTTTGACTGGCTTTGCTTTCAGTGTGAAAACCATAGTAAGCAACAGGCGTAGAGGCATTTGAACTGGGTGAGTAAGTGCCATATACAAAAATAAATCCTTAAATCAGTTCAAAGTTATTCAGAAAGAAATGGAACTGACTGACTGTATTCAGCTGAAATGTCATGGAGATACAAAATAGCTGGTCCCACGTGCTGAGAAAAGTCCTGTGGGTTTCCCACAACCACACTTATCAAACACTCCTTGTATTAAATTGTAGGTTATTGAAAACCTCATGACATAACTGAATCTAGAAACTCATTCATGAATAGAAATAGTAAAATAGTAACAGTGGCTATTCTGTCGAATTCTATTTTTGTTTTGAAGCAATAACCATTTTCCTTTTCAATCAAAGTCTGAAGAGTGCAACAACCATGGCACCATAATCAAATAGGGGACTACGGTCATTCACAACAAATCCTTGAATTAGAAAATTGCAGAAATTCCAAGAACTACTAAGGTGAAGAGACGTAAAATGAAAATCTCAGCACTTCAATATGTAGGCTAACCAAGTCACTGTAGAATGTATTGGCTAAGTATCAAGAATTGCCACTTTAACCAATTACCAAAATATCAGAGATGTTAGGATAGTGTTTGACAACAATCATGCAGCCAAATGACAAATAACTTGTGTCTGACTGGGATGAATGGTAACCATAACCATACACAAACGGATTCATTAACATATCTACATTTCAGGTAAAAATAAATAAATCATTTTATTTCAGCAAAAGCGAAAATAAACACAAGAGCCATTTTCACCCCAACCCCATACGCACCCCTCCCCCTAAGTCGACTAAACAAGGAGGGAACTACACAACAAAGCAGCAGTGATAAACAAATTGCCAAAAATGAAATCTGCGAACCTACAGGTATATAGGCCTAAATGTATGCGTCACTGAACTAGATAATGAGGACATGAGCAATCACATTTCGCGTGGAAATCCAGAGTAAGAATGCTAAATAAATAAATAAATATAGTTATTTGGAGTACTCATCCTACTGCTCTGAGAGAATACATGCCAAAAAATACATTAATTACCAATTAGGCTACAAGTGATGTGGGCTGTGCGAAATAAGTGGAATTCTAAGCATCATTCACAACACCTCTGTCAGCGCGCTTCAATGGAGATTGAAGATCTATCATGTGGTTTAATTTAGTCTACATAGGTCAAAATACACTGATAAGTCTGATACACGTGTAAACACTTCCAAATGCATCACCTTGTGTTTCTCCATCTATGCATTCCTAATAGAGTCGCAAACACTTCTAAAGCAACGATATCTTTGCAACATTTAAGGCCACATGACTTCATCGTAGGCTTCTTTTTTTTCTTTTTTTAAACGGTCCTGCATTCAGATTTCAGCCAAATACGATAAACTGTCGTTCAAATAAATGCGACACATATTTTAATGACTAATCATTGAAGATTGTTATAGGAAATGTATCAAACTCATTCGAAATTGTATGTTGTCGCGAATTACTTATTGATCTACAGTGAACCAATGCACCGAAAAGCCTAAATAACCTTTCGCATCAATACTCAAAATAACAAACATGCAAAATGTTACCCATTTAATTATTGCCTTAGCTATTGTAATGCCATTAAATGTGTCATTTTTGTACCATTCGATAGAGCCAATATCAATAGTCAAGTGACTACCTACAGCACGTTATCCCTGGTTTGGGTACATTAGAATAATCAGAATTTGTGTTCTGCTTTTCTGTTAGTGTGAAATCACTGAATACACTCTGATTGCCAATTCAAACCATAAGAGTAAGCGATAGCCTATTACATAAATAGGGTGCTTACCTGCACAAAAAGTTCCCAGAAGTGCAAAAGTCAGACAGGAAGCAAACATATTCCTTTAATTAAAAAGAAACACACCAGATGTTCTCCTTATTAACCTATTTTCCTTTGCGAACATTTAAAAAGATGATAGCACAACACAACGAGCCAAATGTCCCAAGGCCTTCGATGTCCACCGCACCAAGAGTTTGCGTTGCTTTTGTGTGTACAGCCCCCCAATGCAACAAAATTGCACGGGCTAAAAACAAGTTTTAAATATAAACAAATCCATTGGGAAAGGGTCGGTCGAATCCAGGATGTAAAATCGACAAGGTAAAATAAACTCGATGTTTCAAATAAACAATTTTCTCGCTCCGCGGTGCGCGTTAACCTTTTCTACTGTGTAGTGGGGAATGGCTGAGGACAGGGTCCGATATTCACATGCAAGAAACTGAACTGAGTCCAAAATGGCTTCTGAGAGGGGGAGTAAGCCAGAGTAAGCACAGTCAGTGGGAAAACCCGGATGTTTAAATACAAAGACAGGAACACAATCAAAGAGGCATGGGTAGGGAGTGCAGCAATGTTGGAGCTTTAACCAATGCTTTCATTTCAGTTAATATACTAGACAAGAAGTACGACTTAGAAAGGGAATTCAATTATACACATTGGTAATAAAGGTCAACAGGCAAAACAATAAAATAATAATAATAATAATAATAATATTGCTGATGCCCACATCTAAACATAAGCCTATTTTTGGCTTTAGAACAACAGTGCTTGGAAAGAAAACCCTGGGTCTTTTTTCTGGAAAAGGCTGTACACTTTTCGTTCTGCTATTAAGGTAAGTCTGCTTTCATTACATGGTTATTTACTTTAGAGATACAACATTCTGGAAAAAAGGTTAAATTGCTAACAATGACAGATAATAATGTAGCCTATAATGTATGTTAGCATTTTAATTATATATAAAGCCATAGGCCTATAGCCATATATAAAGCCATAGGCCTATAGCCTAAAAAAAAAGCCATGCATATCTTGATTAGTCTGTAGTTGTAAGAAAGTAGATCAGCTTTATCGAAATCTGTCAGCCCTTCAAAAAAGTATTGCACACATTAAATGGTTTTATGTCATAACTTGGAAACACATGTCTTTGTTTTTACACAGTGTACACATTGGAATTCATCCAAAGATAAATTGCATTCATTGTGAAATTGGTGTAGAAAAGCATTCCTGAACTAAGGAGAATATGTCGGCCAATCACCAACAGTGGATCTGCTTGGGAGCCTTCTCTTATACACTGAGTGAGACATGGCATTTTAGTTCAAGTTATGCAATGGCATGTTATAAACATTTGCTACCTCAGCAACATATTTTTAACACCCACCGAAATATGTGACTGCCTGTTATTATTTTTATAGTGCATCGCTCTTTCATGCTCTCTTTCTCTCCCTCTCTCTCTTGCCAATCTCTCTTTTTTTTATCTCATTTGTCCATGGCTATTCTCTTTCTCTCTCTCTCTCTCTCTCTCTCTCTCTCTCTCTCTCTCTCTGTCTCTCTGTGAAAAGTGAAACTATTGATCTAGATCCTTTCTTGCCAGGAGCTGAAGATTTGGAGAACATTAAAGCCTAACAATGAAATATCTCCTCTTGTCTGGAGCTTCAGCGTGAAGCACAATGTTTCCCAAACTCGGTCTTGGGGACCCCAAGGGGTGCACGGTTAGTTTTTTTGCCCTAAAACCACACAGCTGATTCAAAGCTTGATGATCAATTGAATCCCTTGTCCCTTAACATATGGGCCTTGATAGATATTCTATCGCAGTCATTTTTTAAAATCTCAAAGACACTTCAGTTTTGGACGTATCGGTAGATTAGCACTGAAGTCCCAGATTTAGTTCATTTCAATTCTACAACGAATTTAATAGATAGAGAGATGGATCATGAAATAGCACACTTTCAGTTTTAGACATATCCTTGAAAAAAGGGATGTTTGGTGTCAAGAGTTAGTTGTATGAGATCAAACCAGTGGAAATTGCATTGGTGATATCAGTAGATGAGATATTCACATACACTGATTGACCGGCAGTAGTGTGTAAAATGCTCCCTCTTCACGTTTATGTACTTCATACATCCCTCTACCCTTAATGGTTGCCATGGGAACAGCAGAAAAGGTTAACATATCCTTAAGACAGTGGTTGATCCTAGCGACACTTTTTGTTTAACCTGCCGACAGATGTTTTTATAGCCAATGCATCCTTTGTGGTTAAACACTATCAGTTTACTCTTTCATGTTTGTATGAAACATTCATCTCACTTAATCAAATGGCATGGTGCACAAAAGCTAAGTTTGAAAAAACTCTGTAGCTTTTAGAAAAATACAAACTGTGTGATACTATCATCAGTCAACACATAGTCCTGATGACCTCCCTCATACAACCCATCCCGTACAATTGTAGTGTAATTACTCTGTTTGTTGTATGTCAGGTAGTGATGATGGACCACAAGGAAAGCGCAATAGCAACTGACCATACATCAGGAACAATTGTATAGCAACCACTGCCAATATAGAATGGCCTGTTCCGTTTATT
The DNA here is from genome assembly GCF_013265735.2 of Oncorhynchus mykiss. Taxonomy (NCBI): domain Eukaryota; kingdom Metazoa; phylum Chordata; class Actinopteri; order Salmoniformes; family Salmonidae; genus Oncorhynchus; species Oncorhynchus mykiss. Next base: position 18,682,563 of record NC_048579.1, read on the forward strand.
GCCAGATTTCATAGAACAGTACTAATACAGTGCTTATCAGTTGACAGAAGGCCCGTGGTGGCAGTGGGCTCCTTGTCTTTTGCACTACACTACTTCATGCACTCCTATGTATGAGCCAGGCAACACGTCTTACAAGGCCTCTTGGACAATGTGGAATGAGATATGTCATTCTGAACATTGTATCAAATCTCAGATCAGGCTTGTACAGTGGGGCAAAAAGGTATTTAGTCAGCCACCAATTGTGCAAGTTCTCCCACTTAAAAAGATGAGAGAGGCCTGTAATTTACATCATAGGTACACTTCAACTATGACAGACGAAATGAGAAAAAAAATCCAGAAAATCACATTGTAGGATTTTTAATGAATTTATTTGCAAATTAATGGTGGAAAATAATTATTTGGTCACCTACAAACAAACTCCTCTGTCCTACACTCATTACCTGTATTAATGGCACCTGTTTGAACTTGTTATCAGTATAAAAAACACCTGTCCACAACCTCAAACATTCACACTCCAAACTCCACTATGGCCAATACCAAAGAGCTGTCAAAGGACACCAGAAACAAAATTGTAGACCTGCACCAGGCTGGGAAGACTGAATCTGCAATAGGTAAGCAGCTTGGTTTGAAGAAATCAACTGTGGGAGCAATTATTAGGAAATGAAAGACATACAAGACCACTGATAATCTCCCTCGATCTGGGGCTCCACGCAAGATCTCACCCCGTAGGGTCAAAATGATCACAAAAATCCCAGAACCACACGGGGGGACCTAGTGAATGACCTGCAGAGAGTTGGGACCAAAGTAACAAAGCCTACCATCAGTAACACACTATGCCGCCAGGGACTCAAATCCTGCAGTGCCAGACGTGTTCCCCTGCTTAAGCCAGTACATGTCCAGGCCCGTCTGAAGTTTGCTGGAGAGCATTTGGATGATCCAGAAGAAGATTGGGAGAATGTCATATGGTCAGATGAAAACAAAATATAACTTTTTGGTAAAAACTCAACTCGTCGTGTTTGCAGGACAAAGAATGCTGAGTGGCATCCAAAGAACACCATACCTACTGTGAAGCATGGGGGTGGAAACATCATGCTTTGGGGCTGTTTTTCTGCAAAGGGACCAAGACGACTGATCCGTGTAAAGGAAAGAATGAATGGGGCCATGTATCGTGAGATTTTGAGTGAAAACCTCCTTTCATAAGCAAGGGCATTGAAGATGAAACGTGGCTGGGTCTTTCAGCATGACAATGATCCCAAACACACCGCCCGGGCAACGAAGGAGTGGCTTCGTGAGAAGCATTTCAAGGTCCTGGAGTGGCCTAGCCAGTCTCCAGATCTCAACCCCATAGAAAATCTTTGGAGGGAGTTGAAAGTCCGTGTTGCCCCAAAACATCACTGCTCTAGAGGAGATCTGCATGGAGGAATGGGCCAAAATACCAGCAACAGTGTGTGAAAACCTTGTGAAGACTTACAGAAAACGTTTGACCTCTGTCATTGCCAACAAAGGGTATATAACAAAGTATTGAGATAAACTTTTGTTATTGACCAAATACTTATTTTCCACCATAATTTGCAAATAAATTCATAAAAAATCCTACAATGTGATTTTCTGGATTTTTTTCCCTCATTTTGTCTGTCATAGTTGAAGTGTACCTATGATGAAAATTACAGGCCTCTCTCATATTTTTAAGTGGGAGAACTTGCACAATTAGTGGCTGACTAAATACTTTTTTGCCCCACTCTACATGCTACGCACAGGTAAACAAACTAGTCAGTCAGCAGTACTCATCGCTGAAGGGCTTGTCAGACACACCAGTGAATGGCATGACAGTAGACTGTCTCTCTAACATAACTGTATGTAACTTGACATGTACAGGTTAACCACATGTCAACAGTAGCATACCATACAATGTGTCCTCAATACCATATGTCCTCAAAATGAGTGAGAGAGAAATGTATTCATATTTTAATATTTGTATTCAGAATTGTACTTCCTGCGGGCGGCTATGCTCAAGACAACATGTCACTGAGAGTCATTTTCACACAAACAGCCTCAGGTGAATAATAGTGTGTGTCCTGTACTTCTGTAAGTACAGGACACACACTAATGATATGTATCAGCATACATTACAGAGGAACACCAACACGGCACACAAACGCACAAACACACACAGACACACAGCCAAAAACACACACACACAGGTGAATGGCGTGCTAGCAGTCCTTTCTGGTCAGAGTGTATCGATTTCATGGCGCCCTTGAGGGCACACCATGACTCAACAGGCAGGACAGGTATTCCATGATTCAGTCAAACCATACTGACATGCCGAGCTGGAGGAGGACGTACATGTTGGGCTCCCGAGTGGTGCAGTGGTCTAAGGCACTGCATCTCAGTGCTAGAGGCGTCACTACAGACCTTGGTTCAATTCCAGGCTGTATCACAACCAGCCGTGATTGGGAGTACCATAGGGCGGCACACAATTTGCCCAGCGTCGTCCGGGGTTGGCTGTCATTGTAAATAAGAATATGTTCTTTACTGACTTGCCTAGTTAAATAAAGGTTACATTTTTAAAAAACTAAAAATGTAACTGCCAAGGAAACACCAACATAAAGTGTCTTAATAGGGTGTTGGGCTATAGAAGTGTTTCCATTATTTTTGGCAGTTACCAGTATCTGGTTATCAATTATGACTACGACAGTTAGCCATGAGATTAGCGGACGGCTAGCTTTCAGATATGGAAACGGGTATGCTCATGAGAGGCCAACGCGGCAGCACTCTTTGAATGGCATGTGGTGTGTGATTGCGTTCTGTTGAAGGAGAGACAATATGATAGAAGTGATGTGAATCTCTGTGTCAACATGTTGTTTGTTTCCTCTTGGCGTTGCTTGTATCACATTACACACGCATACACACACACACTACGGCACATTCAGTTAATGTACTGATACACGTGTAGTATATGCACGTAGGCACCAGCATTATGTCTCTGTGAGGCTGGAGGATTTGATGCACGGCCAGGGAACATCACATGATGGCCTTGCATAAGTGCCCCGTCATCAGAAGAGCCTAATATATACAGTATATGGCTGTGATCTTAGCAGGCGAATATCATGATGTAAGTCCTCTATGGTCACAATGTGTTCCTAATGTCCATCAATGATTAACGCTCCCTATTATGTTTCATAAAAAGAGGTGATCATCATATAGAAGATGGAACTCTCATCCACAGATCTATATGAATCCTTTACCCACATCAAAAATATGATTATGTTTCCATACAAATATAACTCTTGTTTAAGATCTAGGCCATTCTGTCCTATGTCCTCTATGTGTTGGAGTGATTGGTACATTTACATTTGCTGTGTGGTGATCTTGAGGGAAGCATCTCGTATGACTCACAGAGCTGGAACTGTGTCAATATTTGACGGAGTGGAGGAAATCATTTTCCAGCAAAACAATATCTCTGGCATACATGAAATCAATCATAAGCAATTAAATGGAGGTGAAACATATCCAGCTACTTAATAATGTCCAAAAGCTCTTATCTGTAGGCCTATGCACCATTGATGAGACAAATGTATTTTCTTCAGGAAAATCTGTGGGCGAACTGTGAAATGATCTACTCACTCTTTTTAAATTCAGGACATAATATTATTTTGACATTTTCGTGGTGCCAATAAGCCAAAATCTGGCAGCATGATTTACATTGCACACAGTTGAAAAAAAGTTCAAAATAATATCACGCTGCCAGATTAAAATGGGGTTCATTGTATTTTTTTAGCACAGATGTCTGCTCTTTTGCACCACAAAAATGTTGCCTACAGCGCACGCCACGTCCAGTTCTAAGGGCACAAGCACTGTTCAAGACACAAACTGTTCACACCCCTCTTGTTGGTGGATACACAATAAGTTTAAAACTTGTTTCCCGCAATTCACACATTTTGTGAAAGGTTGCCGATAACATTTAGCAGTTTTAAAGCACATTTTCTTGCAATTTTATACATTTTGGCATGTCTATTGTGTATTCATGTGATATTTGAGTGACTCAAAGATTACAACTAAATCTATGGGCTAAAAAACGTTAGCTGACATGGGCTAGTTGATCTGGACATTTCTGACAAGTTATGCAATGACTGACATGACAAGAGAAAAACTAACCAATTAAAAAATGTGACCTTGTGCATTCTATTATTACAACTTTTAAGAGTAAGTTGAAAGCCGGACTAAGTTCCTTACTCCGCCAACCCCTCACACCCCACAGTTTGGGAACGACTGGCCTAAGGTATCATGTTTTTGGAAAAGAGTAGGCATTCATTTAGTAGAAATGGGTTGGTGCTTGTAGTTTAGATGAGGTAACCTGAAGACAAACTAGCAAAATGATCTCAATGGTCAAGATGCACAGACAAAAACACAGTCAATTTAATTCCACTTAACTCATTCTACCATAGTGATATTTTTGGGCCATAAAAATGCATAAATTCACATCAATCATAATGAAATGGATAGCTGGTCTGAAGGGATCCACTACGCTACACCTGATTTACATAAATTCCCCTCAAACGAAAGGTCATGAATTTAAAAATCACACATGATTTATTTCACCATTTGTCAGTAGGTATGGGGCATTATGGAGATGAAGATAGAACAGCAATTATATGCAATAAATCTATAAATGTAAGTATCCAGTCTGAAATGTACCGTAATAACCTTATGAATGATGGCCTCATGTGAATGCATATTTCTGCTCGTATAATTTTGTTTGTAAATGTTGCTCAATCTAATTTTGATATAATTGCATTTTGATATAAAATGATGATCAATCAAACAAAAAACACAGTTGTTGATACTTCAGAGGATTGTCGTATGTCATCATTATTAACAAAAACATTTAGTTGAAAACTATTCCCCTATTTGACAATTGATCATGTAAAGAAAGCCCAGAGCAGACATGGGATGGGTAAAGATGACAGCTGACAGAGAGCTGTGGTACTGGGGCTTGAAAACGTAGAGCCATTTCTTTCTGGCTGGGGAGTTTAGCAATAGAGAGTGAAAGGCACTTTGGGGTCAACCTCCTCATGAAAAATACTAAATGCTGCCCTGTGGCTACAATTACCAATTGCAGCATTCCTCCAGCGTGTGTGTGTGTGCGTGCACGTGTGTGTGTATTTGTAAATCAAATCAAATCAAATTGTATTGGACACATACACTTATTTAGCAGATGTTATTGCGGGTGTAGCTAAATGCTTGTGTTCCTAGCTTCAACAGTGCAGTAGTTTCTAACAGTGCAGTAGTATATAAAAACGATTCACAACAATACACACAAATCTAAAAGTAAAATAATGGGATTAAGAAATATATAAATATTAGATTGAGCAATGTCGGAGTGGCATTGACTAAAATGCAGTAGAATAGAATACAGTATATACATATGAAATTAGTATAGCAGTATGTAAACATTATATAAGCATTATTAAAGTGACTAGTGTATGTACAGTTGAAATCGGAAGTTTGCATACACTTAGATTGGATTCATTAAAACTCGTTTTTCAACCACTCCACAAATTTCTTGTTAACAAACTATAGTTTTGGCAAGTGGATTTGGACATCTACTTTGTGCATGACACAAGTCATTTTTCCAACAATTGTTTACAGACAGATTATTTCACTTATAATTCACTGTATCACAATTCCAGCAGGTCAGAAGTTTACATACACTAAGTTGACTGTGCCTTTAAACAGCTTGGAGAATTCCAGAAAATGATGTCATGGCTTTAGAAGCTTCTGATAGGCTAACTGACATCATTTGAGTCAATTGGAGGTGTAGCTGTGGATGTATTTCAAGGCCAACCTTCAAACTCAGTACCTCTTTGCTTGACATCATGGGAAAATCAAAATAAATCAGTCAAGACCTCAGAAACAAAAATGTGGACCTCCACAAGTCTGGTTCATCCTTGGGAGCAATTTCCAAATGCCTGAAGGTACCACGTTCATCTGTACAAACAATAGTACGCAAGTATAAACACCATGGGACCACGCAGCCGTCATACCGCTCAGGAAGGAGACGCGTTCTGTCTCCTAGAGATGAACACACTTTGGTGCGAAAAGTGCAAATCAATCCCAGAACAACAGCAAAGGACCTTGTGAAGATGCTGGAGGAAACAGGTACAAAAGTATCTATATCGACAGTAAAACGAGTCCTATATCGACATAACCTGAAAGGCCGCTCAGCAAGGAAGAAGCCACTGTTCCAAAACCGCCATAAAAAAAGCCAGACACGGTTTGCAACTGCACATGGGGACCAAGACCGTACTTTTTGGAGAAATGTCCTCTGGTCTGATGAAACAAAAATAGAACTGTTTGGCCATAATGACCATCGTTATGTTTGGAGGATAAAGGGGGAGGCTTGCAACCCGAAGAACACCATCCCAACTGTGAAGCACAGGGGTAGCAGCATCATGTTGGGGGGGTGCTTTGCTGTAGGAGGGACTGGTGCCCTTCACAAAATAGATGGCGTTATGAGGCAGGAAAATTATGTGGATATATTGAAGCAACATCTCAAGACATCAGTCAGGAAGTTAAAGCTTGGTTGCAAATGCGTCTTCCAAATGGACAATGACCCCAAGCATACTTCCAAAGTTGTGGCAAAATGGCTTAAGGACAACAAAGTCAAGGTATTGGAGTGGCCATCACAATGCCCTGACCTCAATCCTATAGAGAATTTGTGAGCAGAACTGAAAAAGCATGTGCGAGCAAGGAGGCCTACAAACATGACTCAGTTACACCAGCGCTGTCAGGAAGAATGGGCCAAAATTCGCCCAACTTATTGTGGGAAGCTTGTGGAAGGCTACCAGAAACGTTTACCTAAGTTAAATAATTTAAAGGCAAGGCTACCAAATACTAATTGAGTGTATGTAAACTGGGAATGTGATGAAAGAGCTGAAAGCTGAAATAAATCATTCTCTACTATTATTCTGACATTTCACATTCTTAAAATAAAGTTGTGATCCTAACTGACCCAAGAAAGGACATTTTTACTAGGATTACATGTCAGGAATTGTGAAAAACTGAGTTTAAATGTATTTTGGCTAAGGTGTATGTAAACATCCGACTTCAACTCTATGTATGTGCTTGTTTGTGGCTGTGCGTGTCAGCAAGTCATCAATGTATTTGCTTCTGTATTAATGTGTGTGACTGTGAGCATGTGGGAGGGTTTGTGTGTATGTGGCTGTTTGTGCCATGGGACACCCAGTTTGCTGTCTGTACATCTATGCATGTGTGCGAGTGGGTGTTTGTGGAACTCCATGCAAGGGCACTGAACATGTTGGTTTATGATGTCTTGAGCCACTCCTCTAATCTTGCCCATAGTTCCTGCTCCCCGCTCAGCCCTTGTCGCTTAGCGCTCCCTAGCCGAGGTGACGGTCTTCCAGGTCACCACCTGCATTCTTATGGGCCTGGATGGGCCCCAAGGAGGGGTGGAGAGGTCAGGGAGGGGAGGGTGACTCTGGCCCTTCCCTTCTTCCTTCCTGCTGAGTAGATCACCAGTCTGTGCAGGCAGCGCAGCGCAGCGACTGATTTATAACCCCACACGCTCCTCTCCCATGTCACCAGGGTAGCCTAGTGGTTAGAGCGTTGGACTAGTAACTGGAAGGTTGCAAGTTCAAACCCCCGAGCTGACAAGGTACAAATCTGTCGTTCTGCCCCTGAACAGGCAGTTCCTAGGCCGTCATTGAAAATAAGAATTTGTTCTTAACTGACTTGCCTAGTTAAATAAAGGTAAAAAGCAACATCCCCTGCTGCCCCGATGCCCCCCATTCCCTGCTGCCCCGATATCCCCTGCTGCCCTGTTTCCCCTCATCCCCTGCTGCCCTGATGCCCCCCATCCCCTGCTGCCCTGATGCCCCCCATCCCCTGCTGCCCTACTGCCCCCTATCTGCCCTGCCCTGCCCCCCATCTGCCCTGCTGCCCCGATGCTCCCCATCCCCTGCTGCCCTGATGCCCCCCATGCATTGCTGCCTCTACCACAAAATAATCAACAGCTTACCAATTTATAGAACCCCCATGGAAACAGCAAAACAAGTTGCTCAGGGGTTTCATGAATTATCATCAGCGCTTTGGTGTATAACACCCCCATTAACCATTGGAAAGAGAAAGAGAGAGGACTGAGTCTGTATGCTGTATTTATAGAACACAGCTATAAGCCAAATGTGATAAGCACATAGCATATAACAAGCGGACTAAACTGACGTTTTTTCCCACGTCACATGATGTATTTTGTGATGTAGACCTATTTCCCAGACACCTTTCATTGCCTGGTTGAGGTTTGAATTTGAGTTTGTTTCGATTTTTACAGGGACAGTGCACATTAATCAACGTTTCAGTAAAATGTGACGGTTTTAGCCAGCCGGCAAATTTTCTACCGCAGTCCCTGGGCAGGTTATTAGGTCTGTTTTTTAATGACACATTTTCCTTATGGATACATACTGCACGTGTTAACAGGCATGCATTAGCAGCTGGTCTGTATGGAGTCTATGTTTATGTTCACGACAGGGACCAGGCCATTATGGTTGTGTTGTGGCAGTGGTTCCGCAGTCACACTTGTATGACCCCTTGTAAATCAGAGGTAAGCTAAGGTGAGGCGAGGGCTTAGTGAAGTGCTAACTGCTGCTCTGGCATTTCGGCATGTCGCAGATGGTGTCATAAAATTGAATTAACGGATATTACGCTCATACGAAAGCTTTAAGTTCCTTGGCATGCACATCACTGACAACCTGAAATGGGTCCTTCATACACACACAGTGTGGTGAAGAAGGTGCAACAGCGCCTCTTCAACCTCAGGAGGCGGAAGAAATTTGGCTTGGCCCTGAAGACCATTACAAAGTTCTACAGATGCACCATTGAGAGCACCCTTTCGGGCTGTATCACCGCCTGGTAAGGTAATTGCGTCGTCCACAACCGCAGGGCTCTCCAGAGGGTGGTGCGGTCAGCCCATTGCATCACCAGGGACACTGCCTGCCCTCCAGGACATCTATAGCACCCGGTGTCACAGGAAGGCCAAGATGATCATCAAGAATCTCAGCCGTCCGAGCCACGGCCTGTTCACCCCAATACCATCAAGAAGGCGGAGACAATACAGGTGCAACAAAGCTGGAGCCGAGAGACTATCTCCAGGCCATCAAAATGTTAAAGAGTCACTACTAGCCTTAGTCACTGTCCTAGTTGGATACCACCCGGTACTCTACCCTGCACCTTAGAGACTGCTGCCCTATGTAGATAGTCACTGAACACTGGTCACTTTATTAATGTTTACATACTGCTTTACCTCTTCAAATGAATATACTGTATTCTAGTCATGGCTCACCCTACACACACATACAGTGCCTTGCGAAAGTATTCGGCCCCCTTGAACTTTGCGACCTTTTGCCACATTTCAGGCTTCAAACATAAAGATATAAAACTGTATTTTTTTGTGAAGAATCAACAACAAGTGGGACACAATCATGAAGTGAAACGACATTCATTGGATATTTCAAACTTTTTTAACAATTCAAAAACTGAAAAATTGGGCGTGCAAAATTATTCAGCCCCCTTAAGTTAATACTTTGTAGCGCCACCTTTTGCTGCGATTACAGCTGTAAGTCGCTTGGGGTATGTCTCTATCAGTTTTTCACATCGAGAGACTGACATTTTTTCCCATTCCTCCTTGCAAAACAGCTCGAGCTCAGTGAGGTTGGATGGAGAGCATTTGTGAACAGCAGTTTTCAGTTCTTTCCACAGATTCTCGATTGGATTCAGGTCTGGACTTTGACTTGGCCATTCTAACACCTGGATATGTTTGTTTTTGAACCATTCCATTGTAGATTTTGCTTTATGTTTTGGATCATTGTCTTGTTGGAAGACAAATCTCCGTCCCAGTCTCAGGTCTTTTGCAGACTCCATCAGGTTTTCTTCCAGAATGGTCCTGAATTTGGCTCCATCCATCTTCCCATCAATTTTAACCATCTTCCCTGTCCCTGCTGAAGAAAAGCAGGCCCAAACCATGATGCTGCCACCACCATGTTTGACAGTGGAGATGGTGTGTTCAGCTGTGTTGCTTTTATGCCAAACATAACGTTTTGCATTGTTGCCAAAAAGTTCAATTTTGGTTTCATCTGACCAGAGCACCTTCTTCCACATGTTTGGTGTGTCTCCCAGGTGGCTTGTGGCAAACTTTAAACAACACTTTTTATGGATATCTTTAAGAAATGGCTTTCTTGCCACTCTTCCATAAAGGCCAGATTTGTGCAATATACGACTGATTGTTGTCCTATGGACAGAGTCTCCCACCTCAGCTGTAGATCTCTGCAGTTCATCCAGAGTGATCATGGGCCTCTTGGCTGCATCTCTGATCAGTCTTCTCCTTGTATGAGCTGAAAGTTTAGAGGGACGGCCAGGTCTTGGTAAATTTGCAGTGGTCTGATACTCCTTCCATTTCAATATTATCGCTTGCACAGTGCTCCTTGGGATGTTTAAAGCTTGGGAAATCGTTTTGTATCCAAATCCGGCTTTAAACTTCTTCACAACAGTATCTCGGACCTGCCTGGTGTGTTCCTTGTTCTTCATGATGCTCTCTGCGCTTTTAACGGACCTCTGAGTCTATCACAGTGCAGGTGCATTTATACGGAGACTTGATTACACACAGGTGGATTGTATTTATCATCATTAGTCATTTAGGTCAACATTGGATCATTCAGAGATCCTCACTGAACTTCTGGAGAGAGTTTGCTGCACTGAAAGTAAAGGGGCTGAATAATTTTGCACGCCCAATTTTTCCGTTTTTGATTTGTTAAAAAAGTTTGAAATATCCAATAAATGTCGTTCCACTTCATGATTGTGTCCCACTTGTTGTTGATTCTTCACAAAAAAATACAGTTTTATATCTTTATGTTTGAATCCTGAAATGTGGCAAAAGGTCGCAAAGTTCAAAGGGGCCGAATACTTTCGCAAGGCACTGTACATAGCTGGTGTTTCAACTCTTGTCCCACTGTATGGCCTTTTTCCTAATTGTTAATGTTTATTTAATCCGATTCATCAGTTGAGGAAAGAGACCGGAACAGCAGACCAGAATGGTCGATAGCAACTGGGTGCATTTTCAGTGTATGGTGTGTGTGAGAGTGTGGGAGAGTGAGTGAGTGAGAGAGAGAGAATGGAAAAGAGAGAGATCGAGAGAGAGAATGAAAAAGAGAGAGCGAGAGAGAGAATGAAAAAGAGAGAGAGAGAGAGAGAATGAAAAAGAGAGAGAGAATGAAAAAGAGAGAGAGAGAATGAAAAAAAGAGAGAGAATGAAAAAAAAAGAGAGAATGAGAAAGAGAGAGAGAGAATGAAAGAGAGAGAAAGAGAATGAAAAAGAGTAAGAGAATGAAAAAGAGAGAGAGAGAATGAAAGAGAGAGAGAGAGAATGAAAAAGAGTAAGAGAATGAAAAAGAGAGAGAGAGAATGAAAAAGAGAGAGAGAGAGAATGAAAAAGAGAGAGAGAATGAAAAAGAGAGAGAGAGAGAATGAAAAAGAGAGTGAGGGGAAGGAGGGAGGCAACACTACGTGTGGCTACTTTCAAAACTGCAAGGCTTCTCCGGTGAGAGGAACAAAGGAGAGCCAAAGCACGAAGGAGAAAGATCTATACGCAGCTCAAGGATGACCTTCATATGGTGAGAAAATATCATAGACTCTTTAGAAAAGACAGCATACAAATGTAGGATCTTAATTTGATCACCCTGTTGTTGCAGGACACTCTTAGTGTCTTCAAGGTTTAGAAAGACTTATACAGTTTCTGATTTCCATTTTTAAATTTCACTCTTGATTTGCCCTAACGATAAATGTATCGACCCCGGCAAAAGTGTCCATTAATTATAATCCACACAATAATTTACATTTCCTGTGGCTGCAGGATACTTTTTCCTGCTATGAGAAACTTTAAATTTCAAATTGAAATCTTGTATACAGTAGGTCACAATGGAGCCATTGTGTGTGTGTGTGGGGGGGGGGGGGGGGTCCTTGTTGAAACAATGGAGACATGTTTCACCTTTCAAATGTTTACCAGTCAAAAACATTTTCTCAGTAATGTTTTCCCAATGCGCTAAAGGTCTGGTATATGACTCATATGAGCACACTTAATGTAGTAAAATGAAACCTGAGGGAAACAAAATAATACAATTGAATTGCCTATATTGCCAGTATGGCTATCATAAATCATCCTGTCTTTACCTGGACATGCAAAGAGTCACAGACTCTACAGCCTTGACCTGACATTGCATTTGTATTGTCTTTGGGTTGGGGGGGGGGTGGGGGGGTTGTAGTTTAGAGAGAGGGAGAGCAACCATGCCAAATTTGACAGCTGTGTGTGTGTGTGCGTGTGTGCGTGCGCATGTGTTTGTGTGAGTGTGTATTCCCCCAGGTGGCATAGCTCTGTTCTATCTGTCAACCCTGTGGCAGCAAATTAGCTCCCAAGCTGAGGCAGAGGGTTCCTCCAGCACTGCAGGTTTGTGTGCCTCCATCTTCATGCCTCCATTCCAGTAAACATATGCACACAAACAATGCATTCGCTTTTGATGAAGGCAATTCAGCCTCACAAACGCATCAGATGCATATCTCCTACAAGAAGTCTCGCTGCTGCAGGGGGAACATGTATCATGGTGGCCTTTTGTTTAAAAAAAACCTGGCTTGTTTTATTTATATCCGGAGCAGATTTTTATCTGGGTTCATTTGAGTTGGCTTTATTATTAACACTTATATGATCGTAAATCGGGGAAGAAAACGAAAACCGATAAAAACTACTTAATTCATCTTTAATTATTTGATAGGGAAACATTTCATACCAAAAGAAGGGGGAAGAACCTGACAGTTGGTCTCTTTCCCTTCCCTGGCTCTGTGTTTAGCAGAAATAAACTGTAGTCTGACAAATTTGAGATAAGATCAGAAGTAATTTGCACGGCATTATTGGGTTGGTCTCAGAGATCCATTATTATGAGGAGTCAGAAGAGATTTGATCAAGCCCGCATCAATCTCCAATGGCAATTGGGGGAAAGTATTTACATTCTCTTACAGTAATATTAGTGTAATTTGACTTAAAACATCCACTGTAATAAAGGCCGCAACACTTATTGTACATTTCATGAAAGTTGTTGAGTATGATGAAGTAATTTATAACTGTATCTGAAAGACCAGTGGTCTCCTGTGTGGATATATAGGCTTCTTTGTTGTCTGTTTTTGTGAGTGTACATGTGTAGGATCTTAATTTGACCTATATTGTCATAGCTAAATAATCCTGCAGCAACAGGATTTTAATATTTTATTGTTGCTTGATCGGTGGTTAGTCTATTAACTGGCCAAAAGTAGGCTACATGAAAAGTGCAATACTGTTAATATTGTCGGATTTCAGTGAATTTATGTAAATCACAAATCACATCTGCATTTCGTGAGGCTCAGGAAAATTCTCAGCAACTAAAGGTCAAATTATGATCCTACACCTGTAGGTATAATCATCTGAGGTAAAATCAACACCACTGGCAAGGGAGAGGGGAAAATGGAGAGGGAGAGGGAGAGGGAGAGGGAGAGGGAGGGAGAGAGAGGGAGGGAGGGAGGGAGAGAGAGAGAGAGAGAGAGAGAGAGAGAGAGAGAGAGAGAGAGAGAGAGAGAGAGAGAGAGAGAGAGAGAGAGAGAGAGAGAGAGAGAGAGAGAGAGAGAGAGAGAGAGAGAGAGAGAGAGAGAGAGAGAGAGAGAGAGAGAGAGAGAGAGAGAGAGAGAGAGAGAGAGAGAGAGAGAAGCGTCTGTCCAGTCCAGTATGAAGCCTCTAATCTAACCCAGCAGTGTGGTGTGCCCAGGCAGAGGCAGATGTTCAAATACTGTTGCCGAGGCGATGGGACGGGTAGGCATGCCAGCATGGAGACAAGGGTCATAAAAGCTGGGAGGGAAAAAAATCCCACAAACTGGCAAATGCACAGAGGGCAGAACATAGGAAAATAGTTAGGTAAACCAAAAAAACAGCTTCAATGAAGCAATTGTGAAGTCTGGTCTACTCTTGACTACACATTCGACTGAACTGCAGGCCTATCAGGATCAGAACCGTAAAGATACAATATAATATTCTACTGTAATTCTGTGATCAGAACGTTGCCGATCTCGCTTAAAAATGGAATGTGTTCGAATCCGACCTTCATATTACTTATTAACAATCACATTCTCGAGGGGAACAGCTCAAATGAAGTGGCTCCACAATGACACCATTCCACCACTGGCCATTTCAAAACGAGCAGAGCTAACAATAGAGGGTTAAAGTCGTTTGAGTGAAGTCAAGCATTTCCAACGGCCCTTCTCTCTCCAATGAGGCAGCAGAAAAGGATGAATATCCTCAATCATCATTGTTTCTTTCACCACTTATTTTCCATTACCATTTCGCTTGGCCCGGTGTTGCCATTTCCTGAACTCCTAAATGATGGATGATCAGTACAGTTTCTCTCTCTCTCTCTCTCTCTCTCTCTCTCTCTCTCTCTCTCTCTCGTTGCTGCCATCGAGAAGATGAACTCACAATTGGACTATGGTCGGTTGCTCTGCTCTTCTCTGAAACCAAACAGGGTAATTAATTTGCCGGCCAGAAATAAAGGTGCATGCATAATTGACGCTGCTTTGTTAAAATGAACAAATTGGAGTCATTGGTATCATCTCAATAAATCATGGGCTGGCCGGCCATGCTACGGACCCAGCAGCCGTTTCATCACATCTTCAAGCCCAGGGAGAACAGAGGTTTGTTGGGCCAAGGGGAAGAAATGTATCATACTCTGACTTCTGATCCTCATTATACCATCCTTATGATATTTTACAATACCTTTTGATATACATTACTAGTCAAAGGTTTGGACACACCCATTCATTCAAGGGTGTTTATTTATTTTTTACTATTTTCTAAATTGTAGAATATTAGTGATGAAATAACACATATGGAATCATGTAGTAACCAAAAAAGTGTAAAACAAATTAAAATAATTTTATATTTGAGATTCTTCAAAGTAGCCAACTTTGGCAGTAGCAAAAACCATCAAGAGCTATGACGAAAATGAGGAATGCCACAGAAAGGAAGACCCAGAGTTACCTCTGCTGCAGAAATTACCTCAGTAATGGCAGCCCAAAGAAATGCTTCACAGAGTTCAAGTATCAGACACATCTCAACATCAACTGTTCAGAGGAGTCTGCGGGAATCAGGCCCAAATAAACCACTACACCACACCAATAAGAAGAAGAGACTTGCTTTGCCCAAGAAACACGAGAAAATTGACATTAGACTGGTGGAAATCTGTCCTATGGTCTGATGAGTCCAAATTTGAGATGTTTGGTTCTAACCGCAGTGTCTTTGTGAGAGGGAGAGTAGAATAACGGATTATTTGTTTTTCAACAGGACAATGACCCAACACACCTCTAGGCTGTGTATGGGCTATTAGACCAAGAAGGAGAGTGATTGAGTGCTGCATCAGATGACCTGGCCTCCACAATCACCCGACCTCAACCCAATTGAGATGGTTTGGGATATGTTGGACCGCAGAGTGAAGGAAAAGCAGCCAACAAGTGCTCAGAATATGTGGGAACTCCTTCAAGACTGTTGGAAAGCATTCCAGTTGAAACTGGTTGAGAGAATTCCAAGATGGCGTATCTTTTATCTTCTATATTTTTTCTTTGCATACCTTTTTAGATATTTTTTCGAATCCTCAACTTCAAAATACTCTCCTGCAACCCGCCTCACCCAATGTGGTGTAGATGTGCTTGTTTCTAAAGTATTTTCTTTACTCCTGAATTGGTACCCCAACAGAAGCTAGCCAGCTGACTAGCTACTAGCTAGTAGTCAGCTAACCACTGCTAGCGGTCATTAGCTAACCTTTAGCTCAGAAAATTCTCGCTAGTATGCACAACGCGACTCAAACCAGAACATACCAGAACTATTTTCTCTCCATTTCCCCGGACTCCCACCGCAAGCTCTAAACCTTTTCACCTGGATCATCGCAGCGATGTCTCTGTTCCGAAGCAAGCACCAACTAGCCTGGAGCTAGCCCATGCTAGGCCCATCTCCTGGCTAGCTGAAGAGTTCCATCAGCTACTCCTGGGCTACTATGCCTATTTTGCCAATTGGCCTGGACCCATTTTACTGCCGGTGCAGAGCCCTGCCGGACCTTCAAGACTGGCCTACCGACGTAATCTGCCCGAGGAGGTTATTCAACTGGCCCCTCCGTCGAGACGTCCCATGAATGCCCATCTGCTAGCCTGCTTGCTGTCTGGAGCATATCGGCAGTTAGCTGAATAGGTAACTGCCGATAGGTAAAATATAGACAATTTCTTGGGCCACTATACCTATTCTGCCAATTGGACTGGTGCCCTTTACCACACGGAACCCTACTAATCCATCACGACTGGTCTACCGATGTAAATGCACGAGGAGGCTATAAACAGACTTCCCCCGCCGCGACGTCCCTCTGAGGCCCTTCTGCTAGCTTGCTAGCCCCGGCCCACTAGCTGTCTGAATCGCCGTGTCTCCAACCAGCCTCACTGCTCACTGGACCCTTATGATCACTCGGCTACGCATGCCTCTCCTTAATGTCAATATGCCTTGTCCATTGCTGTTCTGGTTAGTGATTATTGTCTTATTTCACTATAGAGCCTCTAGCCAAATCAAATCAAATCAAATGTATTTATATAGCCCTTCGTACATCAGCTGATATCTCAAAGTGCTGTACAGAAACCCAGCCTAAAACCCCAAACAGCAAGCAATGCAGGTGTAGAAGCACGGTAGCCCTGCTCAATATGCCTTAGCTAACCCTTCAGTTCCACCTCCCACACATGCGATGACATCACCTGGTTTAAATTATGTTTCTAGAGACAATATCTCTCTCATCATCGCTCAATGCCTAGGCATACCTCCACTGTATCTACTCTATCTACTCTATCGCTACCAGAAACCTGCTCCTTTTACTCTCTGTTCTGGACGTACTAGACGACCAGTTCTTATAGCCTTTAGCCGTACCCTTATCATACTCCTCCTCTGTTATTCTGGTGATGTAGAGGTTAATCTAGGCCCTGCAATGCCTAGCTCCACTCCTATCCCCCTTCTGTAACTGTAAAAGCCTTGGTTTCATGCATGTTAACATTAGAAGCCTCCTCCCTAAGTTTGTTTTGTTCACTGCTTTAGCACACTCTGCCCACCTGGATGTCCTAGCCATGTCTGATTCCTGGCTTAGGAAGACCACCAAAAGATCTGAAATTTCCATCCCTAACTATAACATTTTCCGACAAGATAGAACTGCAAAAGGGGGCGGTGTTGCAATCTACTGCAGAGATTGCCTACAGAGTTCTGTCAGAGCTTCTACTTTTAAAATCCACCTTTCCAGAAACAAGTCTCTCACTGTTGCCACTTGCTATAGACCACCATCTGCCCCCAGCTGTGCTCTGGACACCATATGTGAACTCATTGCCCCCATCTATCTTCAGAGCTTGTGCTGCTAGGTGACATAAACTGGGACATGCTTTAACACCCCAGCCATCCTACAATCTAAGCTTGATGCCCTCAATCTCACACAAATTATCAATAAACCTACCAGGTACAACCCCAAAGCTGTAAACACGGGCACCCTCATAGATATCATCTTAACCAACCTGCCCTCCAAATACACCTCTGCTGATTTCAACCAAGATCTCAGCGATCCCTGCCTCATTGCCTGCATCCGTAATGGGTCTGCGGTCAAACGACCACCCCTCATCACTGTCAAACGCTCCCTAAAACACTTCAGCGAGCAGGCCTTTCTAATCGACCTGGCCCGGGTATCCTGGAAGGATATTGACCTCATCCCGTCAGTAGATGATGCCTGTTTATTCTTCAAAAGTGCCTTCCTCACCATCTTAAATAAGCATGCCTCATTCAAAAAATATTGAACCAGGAACAGATGGTTCTCTCCAGACCTGATTGCCCTTGACCAGCACAAAAACATCCTGTGGTGTTTCTGCATTAGCATCAAATAGCCCCCGTGATATGCAACTTTTCAGCGAAGTTAGGAACCAATATACACAGGCAGAACAGAAATTTGCATTCCTGTAGCACAAACTCAAAAAAGTTCTGGGACACTGTAAAGTCCATGGAGAATACGAGCACCTCCTCCCAGCTGCCCACTGCACTGAGGCTAGGAAACACTGTCACCACCGATAAATCCATTATAATTAAGAATTTCAATAAGCATTTTTCTACAGCTGGCCATGCTTTCCACCTGGCTACCCCGGTCAACTGCCCTGCACCCCCACAGCAACTCGCTCAAGCCTCCCCATTTCTCCTTCACCCAAATACAGATAGCTGATGTTCTGAAAGAGCTGCAAAATTTGGACTCCTACAAATCTGCCGGGCTAGACCATCTGGACCCTCTCTTTCTAAAATGATCTGCCGAAATTGTTGCAGCCCCTATTACTAGCCTGTTCAACCTCTCTTTTGTATCGTCTAAGATTCCCAAAGATTTGAAAGCAGCCGCGGTCATCCCCATCTTCAAAGAGGGAGACACTCTAGACCCAAACTGCTCCAGACCTAAATCTATCCTACCCTGCCTTTTCTAAGGTCTTCGAAAGCCAAGTTAACAAACAGATTACCGACCATTTCGAATCCCACCGTACCTTCTCCGATATGCAATCTGGTTTCAGAGCGTCATGGATGCACCTCAGCCACTCTCAAGGTCTTAAACGATATCATAACCGCCATCAATAAGCGACAATACGGTGCAGCCGTATTCATCGACCTGGCCAAGGCTTTCGACGCTGTCATTCACCACATTCTTATCGGCAGACTCAACAGCCTTGTTTTCTCAAATGATTGCCTCGCCTGGTTCATCCAACTACTTCTCAGATAGAGTTCAGTGTGTCAAATCAGAGGACCTGTTGTCCGGACCTCTGGCAGTTGCTACAAATACCTAGGTGTCTGGTTAGACTGTAAACTCTCCTTCCAGACTCACATTAAGCATCTCCAATCCAAAATCAACCTAGAATCGGCTTCCTATTTCGCAACAAAGCATCCTTCACTCATGCTGCCAAACAGACCCTCGTAAAACTGACCAGCCTACCGATCCTCGACTTCGGCGATGTCATTTACAAAATAGCCTCCAACCCTACTCAATAAATTGGATGCAGTCTATCACAGTGCCATCCGTTTCGTCACCAAAGCCCCATATACTACCCACCACTGCGACCTGTACGCTCTCGTTGGCTGACCCTTGCTTCATACTCGTCGCCAAACCCACTGGCTCCAGGTCAACTACAAGTTTCTGCTAGGTAAAGCCCTGCCTTATCTCAGCTCACTGGTCACCATAGCAGCACCCACCTGTAGCACGCACTCCAGCAGGTATGTCTCACTGGTCACTCCCAAATCCAGTTCCTCGTTTGGCCACCTTTCCTTCCAGTTCTCTGCTGCCAATGACTGGAACGAACTGCAAATATCACTGAAGCTGGAGACACATATCTCCCTCACCAGCTTTAAGCACCAGCTGTCAGAGCAGCTCACAGATCACTGAACCTGTATATAGCCCATCTGTAAATAGCCCATCCAACTACCTCATTCCCATACTGTATTTATTTATTTATTTATTTATTTATCTTGCTCCTTTTCACCCCAGTATCTCTACTTGCACATTCATCTTCTTCTATTGTAATTACTTCGCCACCATAGCCCATTTATCGCCTTACCTCCCTTATCTTACCTCATATGCACACACTGTATATAGACTTTTTCTACTGTATTATTCACTGTATGTTTGTTTATTCCATGTGTAACTGCGTTGTTGTATGTGTTGAACTGCTTTGCTTTATCTTGGCCAGGTCGCAGTTGTAAATGAGAACTTGTTCTCAACTAGCCTACCTAGTTAAATAAAGGTAAAATAAAAAATGAATAAATAAATAGAGAATGCCAAGAGTGAGAAAAGCTGTCATCAAGGCAAAGGGTGGCTACTTTGAAGAATCTAAAATATATTTTTATTTGTTTAACACTTTGTGTTATTTAATCGTTTTGATGTCTTCACTATTATTATACGATATAGAAATGAGTAAAATGAAAGAAAACCCTTGAATGAGTGGGTGTGTCCAAACTTTTGACTGGTACTGTATATTTGATGTCCAGTTATATGTTATACTGTCATTTCTCTCTCCATACTTTTCTATTTTGGCAGACTTTGCTCTGTGAGTGAGGGTGTTGCAGGAGTTGTGCAAGTAGATGTGGGGTCGGTCCAGGACGATATTAGTATCGTGATAATCATTAGTATTGTGGGAAGGAAACAAAGCACAAAGAAGATTTAACTTCTTTAGGAAAACAGACATGATGTTGGAAGCAAACATCATTATGTTGTCTTCCAGAATCACATTTATTTCCTTTCCAAACTATAGCACACAATATTTGACCAAACAGTTTGGTCTGCTTTGTGTTTACATTTTTGCCATGGAAAAATATTGAAATACTGGTATCTTCACAGCCCTAGTGTGGGGTGGTGCCTCCGTGTGTGTGTGTGTGTGTGTGTGTGTGTGTGTGATGATAAGAATAACACATCCGTATATTCTGCTGCTCATCAATAACGTACACAGAAACACCTGGATGAGATGGTCATTCATTTCAGTGTGTTAAATCAATGGTAGAATTACACCGCTGCTTATATCCCCATCTGACAGCCAAGGGACCCCTGTTTAGCCCATCCAGCCTCCTTGACTGGGTAAAGTAGCCATGGTGAAGCCATCGAGCTATGTGACACAATATACTGAGAGGCATATTGAATGCGACGCTAACTGCTTACACAATTCGGGCAAGAATCAGGGGAAATAAAGATTTTCACAATGGGAGCAATCAGTCCTGACTGGCCACTTGGTATGAGAATGAATGGATAAAGCTCAATTAAGCACAGCACAAACTCCAAAGGATTAGGTTGCAGTGAGCGAAAGTTGTTGAAATAAATAATATATTTTTGAACCCAGGGCTGGTAGAATGGTTTCTGGTGTCCCCGAACAATTGCTTGTGACATATTGGAGAAATACATTGATGACTTGATTTCCGGGAAAGAATACTTCAACTGGTATTTTAATCCTGTTATCACTGTTGAGCGTTATTTTATTATATTGATGTGATATATTTAACCAATAAGGCCCGTGGGGGTGTGGTTAAGGGCTGTTCTTTAGCACGACGCAACGCGGAGTGCCTGGATACAGCCCTTAGCCTTGGTATATTGGCCATATACCATAAACCCTCGAGGTGCCTTATTGCTATCATAAACATTTGACCAACGTAATTAGAACAGTCCAAATAAATGTTTTGTCATACCCGTGGTATACGTTCTGATATGCCATGGCTTTCAGCCAATCAGCATTCAGGGCTCGAACCACCCAGTTTATAATGAAGTTTATAGTGAACCAGGTTATATCTTGGAGCTATGCCAAGAGAGTCTTGAAAAAATAATTGCCCACTGGGCAAAAACTGGTTAAATTAATGTTGTTTCCACGTATTTCAATCATAAAATTCAATGTTATGACATTGAATCAACGTCGAAAACTGATTGGATTTTAATAAAGTCATAATTTTAAGCGAAATTCACCCATCTTTAAACCTAAATCCAATGACATGGTGATGTAAAAAAAAAAAAGATTTCACACTGAATTCATGTTATTTGATGACTCAACCAAATGTAGGCCAAAACTAGACGTTGAACGGACGTCCGTGGCCACCCAGTGGGAGATTTGTCAAGACTGTTTCTTACTCCATTTTCACCTTTATTTGGTCCTTATTTCTGCAGTGGTGACAAAACACTCAATAACACTCCATCATGTGCAAGGCTGAGTTTATTTAACCTTTGTCTTAACAGGAAGTCATGCTGACACCAAGGTCTCTTATTAAAGATGAGCCCTGTAATCACAAAAACTATACACATAAATAGAAAAATGGTCCTCAATCAGCCGTCTGATGAATACTTATTGACAAGAATAAGTAACTTCCTTTCTTCCTACTGTCTGGTTGTCACAAACATAATCTTAAAGAATATTTTTGTTTATGATATTTTTTTATTCTATAACACAATGGGAATAAATATATATCTAATATCATAAATATCATTAGTCAGGTAAATCTGATTTACTGGTGATATTTTATATTTTTGCGGGTGTCTAAAAGGAAAAATTAAAGTGAAAAAATGTATTGGATGAAGTATAAAATATATATTCTGCTGTATAGCTTGGACGTCATCATCAGCATGTCCTTTAGATTGAGTCAGTAATCATTCTTCTTTAAGGGGGTTTGTGACGACCAGACAGACTTGCCATGGCAGCAGTAGAAAGAAAAGCCAGTCATCTGTTCTTTTTCAGCTTGTCAATAAGTTTTCATACATTCTTTCACCAGAGCCAACGTCTCCTTTGTCAGGATGAATGAGAAGACCTGTTATAGATGTTTATTAAAGGCCTCCTATGCACCCTGTTGTCCACATTCATCTGCTAAGGAGAACAAAAGGAGAAAGGGCTGCCAATCAATGATCCGTTGCTATGATAAATGCAATTATTTCGGCGGTATGACATTCTCTGGAGATGCAGTATACTCCTTGTTCTCCTTTGGAGACAGTATCAGCCTCCGGCCTTTATTGATAAGATACCACAGCTGCAAAGTCCCAAGGGCATGGTTGACAGGGAGACACAAACAATTCTTTAACTGATAGTTAGTTCTCAGAATCAGAGAATTGTGACATTCTTAAATAATTGATGCTGAATATTGTTGTTTAGTTCAATGTAGTTAGTTGTTTTTAGGAATGTTTGGCTATATGTATTACTTAAACGCTTACTAAAGAGATGTTTCTTTGAATATTCTTTCTTTGTTAATGGCAGTTAATGACCGAGGATGAATGTATATATCTTCATATGCAGTTTGCATGTTTTCCACAGCAGAGAAGGACTGAGATACACAGTGTTTTTGTGGTAAACACACACACATCTGGCTCTCTCCCACCAGGCTGTCCAATCCATCTCTCCTCAGCAGAAGGTGGAAATCAGCTGAGACCGCTGCCAATACATCATCCATTTGGAGGGAGGGAGGGAGGGAGGGAGAGAGAGAGAGAGAGAGAGAGAATTTCACTAATCATCCATGTGTCCTCCATGACAGCTTATCTGGTAGGGGAGAGACCATTAGCTAGGAGAAATTGCCAGTCTGTCCTCAACGACAGTTCACCTCCTAGGTAACACCATCACCATCAGAACAGAGATAAACACACCACGCCACACACCATCCCTCCCATTCTAACAGGGGAAAATGGCGTCCGATATATTGCTTCTTCTGCAATGTCAATGAGGAACACCACATGATGACAGAGTCATTTTTCATCCTTCCATGACTTATGTGACAGCAGTCGTCAAGGAGACTTGTCACATTATATACTTCATGTAGGGAGGTGGCAGGAACGTTTGTGTATGTGTGTGTTCTAGCAGCCATATGCTCATATATCAATGCAAACATGAAATGATCGTGCGTGTAGTCTTGAGGAAATCATTTTAACATTCTTCCACATTCGATGAGACAGCTTCCTCATCCTTGTGAGAGGCTATGAAGCTTTGCAATTTTAATAAAAATCTGTCCTGAAACTCATATGGGAGCGTGTTTATTTGGCCTGGCCTGTCTTGTGATATAATGCCTTCTCCAGTTCTCCTTGTCCTTCTCCTAATCCCGGTTGGGAGAACATACTTTCTGCCCTACTGCCTGATAGATTGAATCTTTAATAATACTGGGGAGGTTTAAGGAATTGGGAGCCGCTTTGTGTCCTCCAGGCACCTTTTTAGTAGGCCTTTGAAACGGGGAAGAATAATTCTATATACACAAGGCCCTATTAAGTCAATCAGCGGTACTGGACTTCAGGGGAAATGTCCATGTCATACAGTCCTTCAGAAAGTATTCATACCCCTTGATTTTCCCACATTTTGTGGTGTTACAGCCTGAATTCAAAATGGATTAAATATATTTTTTTCTCTCACCCATCTACACACAATACCCCATAATGACAAAGTGAAAACATGTTTTTAGAAATGTTTGGAAATGTATTAAAAATGAAATACAGAAATATCTCATTTACATAAGTATTCACACCCCTGAGTCAATAATTTGTAGAAGCAGCTTTGGCGGAAATTACAGATGTGAGTCTGTTTGGGTATGTCTCGAAGTTACACCTGGATTGTACAATATTTGGCTATTATTATTTTTACAATTCTTCAAGCTCTGTCAAGTTGATTGTTGATCATTGCTAGACAACCATTTTCAAGTCTTGCCATAGATTTTCAAGCAAATTTAAGTCATAACTTTAACTAGGCCATTCAATGTCGTCTTGGTAAGAAATTCCAGTGTAGATTTGGCTTTGTGTTTTAGGTTATTGTCCTGCTGAAAGGTGAATTCGTCTCCCAGTGTCTGTTGGAAAGCAGACTGAACCAGGTTTTCCTCTAGGATTTCGCTTATTTCATTTCATTTTACCCTCAAAAAAACTCCCTAGTCTTTGCCGATGATAAGCATACCCATAACATGATGCAGCCACAACCATAATTGAAAATATGAAGAGTGGTACTCAGTGATGTGTTATGTTGGATTGGCCACAAACATAACGCTTTGTATTCAGGACAAAAATGTAATTTCTTTGCCACATATTTTGCAGTATTACTTAAGTTCCTTGTTGCGAACAGGATGTATGTTTTGGAATATTTTTTATTCTGTACAGGCTTCATTCTTTTCACTCTGTCATTTAGGTTGGCCTTGTGGAGTAACTACAATGTTGTTGTTTTAAAATCATTATTGGCCTCATGGTGAAATCCCTGAGCGGTTCCCTTCCTCTCCGTCAACTGCATTAGGAAGGACGCCCGTATCTTTGTAGTGACTGGGTGTATTGATACACCATTCAAAACCTAATGAATAACTTCACCATGCTCAAAGGGATATTCAGCATCTGTTTTTTTTTATTCTTACACATCTACCAATCGGTGCCCTTCTTTGTGAGGCATTGAAAAACCTCCCTGGTCTTTTTAGTTGAATCTATGCTTAAAATTCACTACTTGATCGAGGGACCTTACAGATAGTTGTATGTGTGGGGTACAGAGACGGGGTAGTTATTCAAAAATCTTGTTAACAACTGTTATTGAACACGGAATGAGTCCATTCAACTTATTATGCAATTCTCCTCCTTTTACTCCATTTTTACTCCACACAACAAACTGAGGAAAAAGTAAATGGGTGTGAATCCTTTCTGAGAGCACTGTATTTCTTCAAGCGCAGCAGGGGAGCGCTGGTTTGAATTCATGTTTTCTACAAAACAATGTTAACTCAACCTCATATCACTTCACACGAGTTCCCGCTGCACTGGGTAAATATTATTGTTGACTTAATCCTGCTTTTTATTGAATTGGGTTTATTGTATCCTAGCAACCATATAGGCTACTACTTTCGAACCCATCGTTTTGGTCATATATCAATGCAAATATGACATTATAGTTCTCTATCATCTGTGACACCTTGGGTTTAACTATTCCAGTAAAATGTCATACCGATGCACCGACAAACACATGAACATATTGCTATCACCTCGTCCATATTATGGCCGGAATCAGACATTCCCTACCCATTGGGCACAAACTGGTTGAATCAATGTTGTTTCAATGCCATTCGTCAACGTATTTTGACGTGGAAAACACATTGGATTTGCAAAAAGACAGTAACGTCATCTCGTGACTTTGGGACTATAAAGTTTTATCTGCACAAAGCATAGTTCTGAGAACTTGAGCATCAAAGTTTTCAGATCTCAGAACTGCTTTGTAGTGAATTCTTCTTTCATAACCCAGTAAGGTCCTCACCTTAAAGGTACCTAAAGTGCAGATTATCAAAAATACTGAGACGTTTGTAAATTTATTGGGGGCCATCTCGTTCCAAGATGGCGTAGCAGTAGGACGTGTTGTCGTGTTCCTTGTATATATCGTTTGTTTTCGTTTCGTTTTCTTCACATATCTTTAAAACTTTTTGCTGAACCTCAACTTCTTCTAAATACTCTCCTGCAACCCGCCTCACCCAACGTAGCTTTTTTTCCTAAAGTATTTATATTTACTTCGGATCTGGAACCCCTCAACTGAAGCTAGCCAACTAGCAAACTAACTACCAGCTTCAGCAAAACATTGCTAGCGGTCTTCAGCTAACCGGTCAGCTAACCGGTCATCAGCTAACCTTTAGCTCGGAAAGCTCTCGCCAGTTCGAACAACGCGACTCTAACCAGAGCATAACGGACCTATCTATTATTTTATTTTTATTTTTCACCCCCGGATTCCCATCGCAAACGGAACATTTTGAGCTCCTGGGCTACAATATCCAGACCCACGACCGGTCCATTGATGTCACCGCATGAAGAGGAATAAACAGACTCCCCCCATCGCGACGTCCCCAAAGGCTAACTCTCTAGCCCTTGCTATCTCCTTGCTTGCAAATTCGGCCTGCTAACTGCTAGCTTGTTTAGCCCGGTCCGCTAACTGCTACCGTGTTTAGCACCGTCTACTAACTGTTAGCTTGTTAGCACAGGCCTGCTAACCATCTGAATCGCCGCGTCCCAAACACTCACTGAACCCATATTTACTTTCTATCCCTTTTCGATTTTTTATTTGTTTATACCTTCCGGTAACCTGCCTCACCCAATGTGATACGGAACCGCTATTATCTTTACATTTTTAGAACACACTCAAGAACCTTCAGAAGCTAACCAGCTAACTGGCTACAAGCTATTTAGTCATTGTTAGTTTTCTAACCTGGATAACACTCGCCAGTCCAGCTTCCCTGCCCCATCCACCGCTGCCCCTTGGACACTGATCACTTGGCTACATAGCTGATGCATGCTGGACTGTCCATTAATTCACGGTAATCCATTCTGCTTGTTTATGTTTTATCTGTCGGCCCCAGCCGCATTTAGGCTCTGTGTGTAGTTAATCCGACCCTCTCTGCCTAATCAATCGCCATTCTACCTGCTGTTGTTGTGCTAGCTGATTAGCTGTTGTTGTCTCACCTACTGTTTTAGCTAGCTCTCCCAATTCAACACCTGTGATTACTGTATGCCTTGCTGTATGTCTCTCTCAAATGTCAATATGCCTTGTATACTGTTGTGCAGGTTAGTTATCATTGTTTTAGTTTACAATGGAGCCCCTAGTTCCACTCTTTATACCCCTGATACCTCCTTTGTCCCACCCCCCACACATGCGGTGACCTCACCCATTACAACCAGCATGTCCAGAGATACAACCTCTCTCATCATCACCCAGTGCCTGGGCTTACCTCCGCTGTACCCGCACCCCACCATACCCCTGTCTGCGCATTATGCCCTGAATATATTCTACCATGCCCAGAAACCTGCTCCTCTTATTCTCTGTCCCCAACGCCCTAGGCGACCAGTTTTGATAGCCTTCAGCCGCACCCTCATACTACTCCTTCTCTGTTCCGCGGGTGATGTGGAGGTAAACCCAGGCCCTGCATGTCCCCAGGCACCCTCATTTGTTGACTTCTGTGATCGAAAAAGCCTTGGTTTCATGCATGTCAACATCAGAAGCCTCCTCCCTAAGTGTGTCTTACTCACTGCTCTAGCACACTCTGCTAACCCTGATGTCCTTGCCGTGTCTGAATCCTGGCTCAGGAAGGCCACCAAAAATTCTGAGATTTCCATACCCAACTATAACATCTTCCGTCAAGATAGAACTGCCAAAGGGGGAGGAGTTGCAGTCTACTGCAGAGATAGCCTGCAAAGTAATGTCATACTCTCCAGGTCCATACCCAAACAGTTCGAACTACTAATTTTGAAAATTACTCTCTCCAGAAATAAGTCTCTCACTGTTGCCGCCTGCTACCGACCCCCCTCAGCTCCCAGCTGTGCCCTGGACACCATTTGTGAATTGATCGCCCCCCATCTAGCTTCAGAGTTTGTTCTGTTAGGTGACCTAAACTGGGATATGCTTAACACCCCGGCAGTCCTACAATCTAAGCTAGATGCCCTCAATCTCACTCAAATCATCAAGGAACCCACCAGGTACAACCCTAACTCTGTAAACAAGGGCACCCTCATTGACGTCATCCTGACCAACTGGCCCTCCAAATACACCTCCGCTGTCTACAACCAGGATCTCAGCGATCACTGCCTCATTGCCTGTATCCGCTACGGAGCCGCAGTCAAACGACCACCCCTCATCACTGTCAAACGCTCCCTAAAACACTTCTGTGAGCAGGCCTTTCTAATCGACCTGGCCCGGGTATCCTGGAAGGACATTGACCTCATCCCGTCAGTTGAGGATGCCTGGTCTTTCTTTAAAAGTAACTTCCTCACCATTTTAGATAAGCATGCTCCGTTCAAAAAATGCAGAACTAAGAACAGATATAGCCCCTGGTTCACTCCAGACCTGACTGCCCTCGACCAGCACAAAAACATCCTGTGGCGGACTGCGCTAACATCGAATAGTCCCCGCGATATGCAACTGTTCAGGGAAGTCAGGAACCAATACACACAGTCAGTCAGGAAAGCTAAAGCCAACTTCTTCAGGCAGAAGTTTGCATCCTGTAGCTCCAACTCCAAAAAGTTCTGGGACACTGTGAAGTCCATGGAGAACAAGAGCACCTCCTCCCAGCTGCCCACTGCACTGAGACTAGGTAACATGGTCACCACCGATAAATCCATGATTATCGAAAACTTCAACAAGCATTTCTCAACGGCTGGCCATGCCTTCCGCCTGGCTACTCCAACCTCGGACAACAGCTCCCCCCCCCCCGCAGCTACTCGCCCAAGCCTCTCCAGGTTCTCCTTTACCCAAATCCAGATAGCAGATGTCCTGAAAGAGCTGCAAAACCTGGACCCGTACAAATCAGCTGGGCTGGACAATCTGGACCCTCTATTCCTGAAACTATCCGCCGCCATTGTCGCAACCCCTATTACCAGCCTGTTCAACCTCTCTTTCATATCGTCTGAGATCCCCAAGGATTGGAAAGCTGCCGCAGTCATCCCCCTCTTCAAAGGGGGCGACACCCTGGACCCAAACTGTTACAGACCTATATCCATCCTGCCCTGCCTATCTAAGGTCTTCGAAAGCCAAGTCAACAAACAGGTCACTGACCATCTTGAATCCCACCGTACCTTCTCCGCTGTGCAATCTGGTTTCCGAGCCGGTCACGGGTGTACCTCAGCCACGCTCAAGGTACTAAACGATATCATAACCGCCATCGATAAAAGACAGTACTGTGCAGCCGTCTTCATAGACCTTGCCAAGGCTTTCGACTCTGTCAATCACCGTATTCTTATCGGCAGACTCAGTAGCCTCGGTTTTTCGGATGACTGCCTTGCCTGGTTCACCAATTACTTTGCAGACAGAGTTCAGTGTGTCAAATCGGAGGGCATGCTGTCCGGTCCTCTGGCAGTCTCTATGGGGGTGCCACAGGGTTCAATTCTCGGGCCGACTCTTTTCTCTGTATATATCAATGATGTTTCTCATGCTGCGGGCGATTCCCTGATCCACCTCTACGCAGACGACACCATTCTATATACTTCCGGCCCGTCCTTGGACACTGTGCTATCTAACCTCCAAACGAGCTTCAATGCCATACAGCACTCCTTCCGTGGCCTCCAACTGCTCTTAAACGCTAGTAAAACCAAATGCATGCTTTTCAACCGTTCGCTGCCTGCACCCGCACGCCTGACCAGCATCACCACCCTGGATGGTTCCGACCTTGAATATGTGGACATCTATAAGTACCTAGGTGTCTGGCTAGACTCTAAACTCTCCTTCCAGACCCATATCAAACATCTCCAATCGAAAATCAAATCAAGAGTCGGCTTTCTATTCCGCAACAAAGCCTCCTTCACTCACGCCGCCAAACTTACCCTAGTAAAACTGACTATCCTACCGATCCTCGACTTCGGCGACGTCATCTACAAAATTGCTTCCAACACTCTACTCAGCAAACTGGATGCAGTTTATCACAGTGCCATCCGTTTTGTCACTAAAGCACCTTATACCACCCACCACTGCGTCTTGTATGCTCTAGTCGGCTGGCCCTCGCTACATATTCGTCGCCAGACCCACTGGCTCCAGGTCATCTACAAGTCCATGCTAGGTAAAGCTCCGCCTTATCTCAGTTCACTGGTTACGATGGCAACACCCATCCGTAGCACGCGCTCCAGCAGGTGTATCTCACTGATCATCCCTAAAGCCAACACCTCATTTGGCCGCCTTTCGTTCCAGTTCTCTGCTGCCTGTGACTGGAACGAATTGCAAAAATCGCTGAAGTTGGAGACTTTTATCTCCCTCACCAACTTCAAACATCTGCTATCTGAGCAGCTAACCGATCGCTGCAGCTGTACATAGTCTATTGGTAAATAGCCCACCCATTTTCACCTACCTCATCCCCATACTGTTTTTATTTATTTATTTTTATTTTTCTGCTCTTTTGCACACCAATATCTCTACCTGTACATAACCATCTGATCATTTATCACTCCAGTGTTAATCTGCATAATTGTAATTATTTGCCTACCTCATGCCTTTTGCACACAATGTATATATAGACTCCCCTTTTTTTCTACTGTGTTATTGACTTGTTAATTGTTTACTCCATGTGTAACTCTGTGTTGTCTGTTCACACTGCTATGCCTTATCTTGGCCAGGTCGCAGTTGCAAATGAGAACTTGTTCTCAACTAGCCTACCTGGTTAAATAAAGGTGAAATAAAAAATAAAAAGTAGTGCAAACACAGATAGAACCTCATGGTTCTGAAATGTCAATCTGGGTTCAGCCATAAGGTTCAATCTGGGTTCAGCCATAAGGTTCAATCTGGGTTCAGCCATAAGGTTCAATCTGGGTTCAGCCATAAGGTTCAATCTGGGTTCAGCCATAAGGTTCAATCTGGGTTCAGCCATAAGGTTCAATCTGGGTTCAGCCATAAGGTTCTATCTGGGTTCAGCCATAAGGTTCTATCTGGCACAGAATTTTACAATGATTTCAATTTCAATAGAAACGTACAAACATTTAATAATTAAATAAACCCTTCTTTCTAATCACATTATCAAATATATTAATTAATGTTCATCACACATTTGCTAAAGCGATAGTTCACTAAAATGACAAATACACTATATCCTCTGGAGAACTAGCAACATTTCTAAAGCTTAGCTCTGGATGAGTAAACTGATATATTTTTCTGGTCTCTGACACCCAGTCAGTAAACTTCTTGCTAGTTATCAATAAAATCTGGTATGTTTGTAAATGTAGTGAAATACTCCTTCCATGAAGGTTTTCGAATTGATATAGAACAAGACAAAACAGCAATGCCTCTCCAATGGGCCTAAGGCACCTGTATTTATTAGTTGTTACCATAAAAAGCTTAAGTGTGTGTGTGTGTGTGTGTGTGTGTGTGTGTGTGTGTGTGTGTGTGTGTGTGTGTGTGTGTGTGTGTGTGTGTGTGTGTGTGTGTGTGTGTGTGTGTGTGTGTGTGTGTGTGTGTGTGTGTGTGTGTGTGTGTGTGTGTACCACAGAGATGCTGTGTATCTCAAAAGTCGTGAGGACCAGAACCTATGATATGAATAATCAAAGATTTGGGACTATAAGGTTCTATCTGCAAAATGTATGGTTTTGAGATGAGTATTTTCCAAGATAAATTGACAGTGAACATATTCTCATTTACAGCAACAACAGCGGACAATAGAGGGATGAATGAGTCAATTGGAAACTGGGGATGATTAGGTGGCCATGAGGGCCAGATTGGGAATTTAGCCAGGACACCAGGGTTAACATCCCTACTCTTATTTATTTTATTTAACCTTTATTTAACTAGGCAAGTCAGTTAAGAACACATTTTTATTTCACAATGACAGCCTACTCTGGCCAGACCCTAACCCGGAGGACTTTGGGCCAATTGTGCGCCGCCCTATGGAACTCCCAATCAAGGCCTGTTGTGATAATGCCCGGGATCGAACCAGGGTCTGTAGTAGATCACTGCACCTCTCGGGAGCACATGGGATCTTTTAATGACCACAGCGAGTCAGGACACCTGTTTAACATCCCATCCGAAAGACAGCACTCTACACAGGGCAATGTCTGTGCCTCCTACTGGCCCTCCAACACCACTTACAGCAGCATCTGGTCTCCCATCCAGGGACTGACCACAACCAACCCTGCTCAGCAGCAAGCCAGCAGTGGGATGCAGGGTGGTATGCTGCTTGCCAGATCTTAGAACTGTTTTGTGATGTATTCCTCTTTCATGACTCAAGAGGTACATCACCTTACATACAGTACTTTTTTTATTGACAACCCAGCATTGTATGATTGGATTGCAGATAGAATCTTATAGCGCCAAGTTCAAAGGTGTTTACGCAGATAGAACTTTACAATTTGTTTTATTTACATGTTTTTTTAATGGACTTTTTCACAAATTTGACATATGTGATATATGAAGGACATCCTAAAGAGCAACTCTTTGTGAATACCTCCTTTTTTACCAAAATGTCAGATAGAACTTCATAGTTCCAAGGTCTGAAACTGTTGTTTTGAGGATAACATTTCGACCACAGGATTATATCATCATGGTAACCAATTTTCAACCAATTTTCAACAAACCTTGTATAACATTTGATTAATTTGTAACTTTGAAAAATGTCAGATCTTCAATGTTATATCCACTACCAGAAAAAAAGGTAAGCTGGGCAGCACCTCCTACTGGAGAGTTGATCTATCTACAGCTATCCCTTCATTCTCCCATCCAGGTTTGTAACGAAGGCTACTCCTGCTTGGCTTTGATATTTGTCACTGACTACTACCAATGTGATATCGCGAGAATGATTATTGAGTAGTCTCTCATTAACTATGTATATAGATTCACTGTTGCGATCGAAGTCATTCCAAAGGGAAGGTTTAACAGCGCAAATAAAATGTAACCATACTTTATAAGTCACATATCATCAATTATACTATTTAGACCTACACTATATAGCATTTGCAAAGTCATCAACAGCTATTGTTTCAAATCAACCGAGGGTTCAACTAAACTTTGAAAACACATACAGTTGAAGTCGGAAGTTTACATGCACTTAGGTTGGAGTCATATACATATGAAATGTATGTATTATGTAAGCATTATTAAAGTGACTAGTGTATGTACAGTTGAAATCGGTAGTTTACATACACTTAGGTTGGATTCATTAAAACTCATTTTTCAACCACTCCACACATTTCTTGTTGACAAACTATACATTTGTCAAGTCAGTTAGGACATCTACTTTGTGCATGATACACGCAATTTTTCCAGCAATTGTTTGCAGACAGATTATTTCACTTATCTGTATCACTGTATCACAATTCCAGTTGGTCAGATGTTTACATACACTAAGTGGACTGTGCCTTTAAACAGCTTGGAAAATTCCCGAAAATGATGTCATGGCTTTAGAAGCTTCTGATAGGCTAATTGACATAATTTGAGTCAATTGGAGGTGTACCTGTGGATATATTTCAAGGCCTACCTTCCAACTCAGTGCCTCTTTGCTTGACATCATTGTAAAATCAAAAGAAATCAGCTAAGACCTCAGAAAAAAAATGTAGACCTCCGCAAGTCTGGTCCATCCTTGGGAGCAATTTCCAAACACCTGAAGGTACCACATTCATCTGTACATACAGTAGTACGCAAGTATAAACACCATGGGACCCTACAGCCGTCATACCTCTAAGGAAGGAGATGCGCTCTGTCTCCTAGAGATTAACGTAGTTTGGTGCGAAAAGTGCAAATCAATCCCAGAACAACAGCAAAGGACCTTGTGAAGATGCTGGAGGAAACTGGTACAAAAGTATCTATATTCACAGTTAAACAAGTCCTATATCGACAACCTGAAAGGCCGCTCAGCAAGGAAGAAGCCACTGCTCCAAAACCGCCATAAAAAAACGGTTTGCAATTGCACATGGGGACAAAGATCGTACATTTTGGAGAAATGTCCTCTGGTCTGATGAAACAAAAATAGAACTGTTTGGCCATAATGACCATCGTTATGTTTGGAGGAAAAAGGGGGAGGCTTGCAAGCCGAAGAACACCATCCCAACTGTGAAGCACGGGGGTGGCAGCATCATGTTGAGGGGGTGCTTTGCTGCAGGAGGGACTGGTGCACTTTACAAAATAGATCATGAGGAATAGCATCATGAGGAAAATGATTTGGATATATTGAAGCAACATCTCAAGACATCAGTCAGGAAGTTAAAGCTTGGTTGCATGTGGGTCTTCCAAATGGAAAATGACCTCAAGCATACTTCCAAAGTTGTGGCAAAATGACTTAAGGACAACAAATTCAAGGTATTGGAGTGGCCATCACAAAGCCCAGACCTCAATCCTATACAAAATGTGTGGGCAGAACTGAAAAAGCATGTGCGAGCAAGGAGGCCTACAAACCTGACTCAGTACCACCACTTCTGTCAGGAGGAATGGGACAAAATTCACTCAACTTATTGTGCGAAGCTTGTGGAAGGCTACCCTAAACGTTTGACCCAAGTTAAACAATTTAAAGGCAATGCTACCAGATACAAATTGATTGTATGTCAACTTCTGACCCACTGGGAATGTAATGAAAGAAATAAAAGCTTAAATAAATCACTCTACTATTATTCTGACATTTCACATTCTTAAAATAAAGTTGTGATCCTAACTGACCCAAGACAGGGAATTGTTACTAGGATTCTGTAACGTTCGTCGTTTTCCTCTGATGAGGAGTAAGAGAGGTCGGACCAATTTGCAGCGTGGTATGTGTCCATTTTAATAAGTCAAACTGAACACTACAAAAATACAAAATAACAAAGTGACACAAACGACACTGTCCCGTGTGGTAACAAACACGGAAAATAATCACCCACAACTCAAAAGTGAAACCAGGCTACCTAAATATGGTTCTCAATCAGGGACAACGATGAACAGCTGCCTCTGATTGAGAACCATACAAGGCCAAACACAGAAATCTCAAAACATAGAAAAAGGAACATAGACAACCCACCCAACTCACACCCTGACCATACTAAAACAAAGACATAAAAAAAGAACTAAGGTCAGAACGTGACAGATTAAATGTCAGGAATTGTGAAGAACTGAGTTTAAAAGTATTTGGCTAAGGTGTATGTAAACTTCCGACTTCAACTGTATATACGGTTTCAAGCTTTGATTGATCAAATCAAATTTATTTATATAGCCCTTCGTACATCAGCTGATATCTCAAAGTGCTGTACAGAAACCCAGCCTAAAACCCCAAACAGCAAGCAATGCAGGTGTAGAAGCACGGTGGCTAGGAAAAACTTGATTTCAAATGGATTCTTAAAGTGAATTAATAATTTATATGTTGGATTTCATCATGAGTCCATCTCAACCAAAAATACAAGTTAAAGAATAGGACTAAATCAAACTTTAATTTAAAATGTGTTTAAAGTTAGATTTAATTTAACTGGATATTGTGTTTGGTTATCAACACAACCAAATATCACCAGATGTATTTTCTGCTTGGATAATTCTTTATGTGCCACTGACTGGCTTTAAATCCACTTTGTCTACAAATTAACAATTGATATGATGGATTCACATCTCCATTTCAACCAAAAATCTAATTTAAAGAATAGGATTAAATCAAATCAAACAGTAAATGCACTTTAAAAGATAGCTGTGAGCAGGAATTAACGGGGTTCACAGGATGACAGATAGTTCCTACATGATAGAGTGCTTGATTTGTGTCCTATCTTCCTTTATGTGCAATCAGGGCTCCTGAATGGCGCAGTGGTCTAATGCACTGCATCTCAGTGCTAGAGGCATCACTACAAACCCCGGTTTGATTCCAGGCTGTATCACAACCGGCCATGATTGGGAAACAAACATCGTTAGGGTTTGGCCAGGTTAGGCCGTCATTGTAAATAACACAATGTTTATCCCGCAATACCACACGGATGACGCAAGTTTAGTCTAGTGCTGTAGATTGGTTATCTTTGAATGCAGCAGTTAATACTTCTTAAAGATATTGCTTAATGTATTGAGTTTATACACCAATTCTAGTTTTAATTTGACTAAAGGTTGATAACGCTTGTCGGATGTGTCAGGGCTTACAAACTATCGCGGACCATAAAGGGAAACCCAGCTGCGAGCTGCCCAGTGACGCCTAGTCTACCAGAAGAGTTAGATGCCTTCTATGATCACTTTGAGGCAAGCAACACCGAACCATGCATGAGAGCACCAGCTGTTACGGATGACTGTGTGATCACGCCTTTCGTAGCCAATGTGAGTAAAACCTTTAAACAAGTTAACATTCACAAGGTAGCAGGGCCAGACGGATTACCAAGACGCGTACTCAGAGCATATGCTGACCAAGTGGCAAGTGTCTTCACAGACATTTTCAAACTCTCCCTGACCTAGTCTGTAATACCTACATGTTTCAAGGAGACCACCATAGCCCCTGTGCCCAAGAACGCCAAAGTAACCTGTTTGACTATCGTCCCATAGCACTCACAACTGTAGCCATGAAATGCTTTGAAAGGATGGTCATGGCTCATATCAACACCATCATCCCAGACACCCTGGACCCACACCAATTCGCATATCACCCCAAAAGATCCACAAATGAAGCAATCTCTATTGCACTCCACACTGTCTTTTCCGACCTGGACAAAAATAACACCTACGTGAGAGTGCTGTTCATTGACTACAGCTCAGTGTTCAACACCATAGTGCCCTCCAAGCTCATCACTAAGCTAAGGACCCTGGGACTGAACACCTCACTCTGCAACTGGAACCTGGAACCTGGACTTCCTTCCCGCCCCCAGGTGGTGATGGTAGTCAACAACACATCCACCACGCTAACCCTCAACACGGGGGCCCCTCAGGGTTACGTGCTAAGACCCCTCCTGTACTCCCTGTTCACCCATGACTGTGTGGCTGTGCGCGACTCCAACACCATTATTAAGGTTGCCGACAACATGACAGGGATATGCCTGATCACTGACGACGATAAGTGTGAATACTTTCTGAAGGCACTGTATTACCTCAATTAGCTCAACTACCTCATACCCCTACACATTGCCTCGTTACCAGTACTCCTTGTATACTGTATAGCCTCGTTATTGTTATTTTATTGTGTTGCTATTTCATTTTGTATTTAGCAAATGTGTCTTAATTTCTTAACTGTGCATTGTTGGGAAAGATTTGAGAATATCCGCATGAAAATCTGTCGCCAATTGGATGGAAACCTAGCTAATGATGTAAAAATGTTTTATGTCGCGGTTCACAGCAGCACTGACAGATGTGTTGACATGACAACTGTGTCAGAGGGGAAACATATAAGTATCTTTGCCATAGATCAATAGTGTAAACTTATTGATTTAATTTATTATTATATTTGCTGACAACCTACAGTCAAATGTTGGCACCTGTAGAGTAGCTATCTAGTTATATAAACTGTGCCCCTGTTGCAAACATACCTTCTCCGATGTTGCTTACGAGGCAGTACTTTTTAAAATTAGTTACTGCTTATAACTGCGCCACCCATAGGCCAATCGATTACATTCTTTTTGACCAAGTTACTCATGGCCTCTAGTTTGATTTCGTCCTAAACTTAACTTTGATTTTCGATTTGAAATAGAGACGTGAATCCACCATATAAATTATTAATTTGTAGACAAACTGGAATTAAAGCCAGACTAAGTCAGTGGTACAAAAGATACATCCCCTTCAAATGTTGATATTTGTTTGCGTTGACAACCAAACACAATTCAATAGCATTTAATGCAATACAGTAAATAGCCTATTAACTTGTCGACACGTTAACAAATGATATGTTGGATGCACGTCCAACTAAACCAAAAATAAAAGTTGAAGAATAGGATTAACCCAGTGGCTCAGATGAAACTATCCAAGCATTAGATACATCTCCTTTAAAGGGATACCAGTTCTATGTCTCTGTGTCCAGTATGAACAAAGTTGGAGGTAGTTATGCGAAACATTGTTCCATAGCGTTAGCAAAATGACTGGAAGTCTATGGGTATCTACTAGCAGTGATAACACAGTTAGATGACAAAAAACTCTGGCTGTCTTTTTGAGTGGGAGAAAAAAGCTTTATATCTCATTGATCAACGTCTCAACCAAATATTACCTACATTTAGACATTGAAATGAGGTAGTGTGCCCAGTGGGTATTCTTTATATATCCTGATGCATATAGTTTGCCCATATGGATTTACATGTGTTTACACCGCAGGGGTGGATCAGGATGCTTGATGTTGTCTTCACTCCTTCCTTCCTCCTTCATACCAATGTATCAGAGATTCCCGGTAAGACCCAGATTGCCGGAACATCGCAGAGGGCTCTTAGATGGGCTGCAGCCGGAAACCCCTAAGTGCCACTTCTCTGAATTGTTACATAACCGCATTATTGTGTAACATGTTTAAG
Organism: Oncorhynchus mykiss; assembly: GCF_013265735.2. Lineage (NCBI taxonomy): Eukaryota > Metazoa > Chordata > Actinopteri > Salmoniformes > Salmonidae > Oncorhynchus > Oncorhynchus mykiss. Next base: position 18,721,043 of record NC_048579.1, read on the forward strand.
ATGTATGCTAGGATGTAAGCGATGGAGAGTAGCCTACTTCCTGGGGCTATAAATACAATGTTAGCCATGCAGGTTCTGCCTTTTGCGACATCACGATGCTGGAGAGAACGGCGGTTGTCTTTTTCTGAGGCGTTTGTGTGTGGGTCTAGCTAGTCAAATATTCCCAGAGGTCTTCGAGCACTGACAATGTGAATATTTAGATTAAAATTACCATTTCACTGCATTCATGTGACATAGAGCATTTTCTCACGTTACAGGTTTATCCGACATACAATAGGGATTCCAATGGGCAAATAGTTTTGATACATATCATTAGGATTCAGTTAAGATGTCAAGAAGTGAAGAGACAGGAATATAAAAATATTTCTGGTGAGAGATTTCTTGCCAGGTCTCTCTTAAAAAATATGTTTTCAAGCTCAATTGGCATGCCTGGTTAAATGCAAGAAAAATACTGTCTAGAATAACATAAAAACAAAAGGACATTCCTTACTCATTCTTTTTTCTGTTTCCTCTATAAACAATCCTCGGCCGTAATGGTTCCTAACAGGTTCTTGACAGGTTTATAAGGACACAAATGAGAACCATCCATTAATCCATTAAACTAGCAAGGGCCCCTCTAATCCAACCTTTTCCAAAGTGCTCCCTCCTCCCTCAATACACATGCCTTTCAGATTACAACTTCAATAAAGGCATTATGTAAACAAGTGTGTGTGTGTGTGTGTGTGTGTGTGTGTGTGTGTGTGTGTGTGTGCGTGCGTGCGTGAGTGTGTGTACAGTGCACTTCATTAAGGTATATTCCTCCCTCTGAGCAGATAAAGGTTTCAGGGGATGGCTTATCTTCCCATAGAGAGATAGCAACACTCCACTGAAATGAGCTAGAGTTGAGGAGTCTACGCGATAGCACTTCAGACGTGTAATGGAAGGGGGAAAAAGTCCTTCAATATAGATATTGGAGTGGTACTAGGGATCAGAGAACTCATTCATGTTCATATCATCCTGGTTACATTTGTGACACACAAAAAAATCCATCAGAGAAATATGAAATATTGGTACATATCACTCTCCCGGCTTCTAGTGAGACTTCAAGTAACAATAACAGCATGCCTGCCACAGATCAGTCGCAGTCAATCATGGCCACATTGTTATTATGCTTTTGAAATGTCATCCATTTTAATCGCTGTCCTCATTCGCTCAAAATTAACAATCAGGTTTTATGGGGAAGATCTCCGTTTCTCCTCCTCAGAAGAGAGCCTAGAACATCCCCTTAGGGAAATCATGGCCCTCCCATCATTCGCTTAAACCAAGCAGGAAACTATTGGTCATGAGCTTTTCCCTGCAACCCGCCTCTATTGTGACTGTATACATAATTAATAAGGCAGGGGGATAGGGCTTGCTTGGGTGTGTAAGTGTGGGCATGTGTGTGTGTGTGTGTGTGTGTGTATGTGTGTGTGTGTGTGTGTGTGCACAAACCCACATGTGTGTGCTCCCTCTCCTTGGTTTGACACATGAAGGATCACGCGGTTGGGGGGCATGTGGGAAGCTATAAGACTGCAAACACAGGAACCCAGGCTGGCTCTATTAAGAGAAGGGGGTGATGTACTGTTGCTCTTGGCTATCTATAAGCCGCCGGACTTGTACACTAATGTGTTATCCAGGAGTACATAGACAGACCTTGAGAGCTCTCTTTCCTAATAGTGCTGCTGGATATGCCTCTGGCAACCACGGTATGATGTCACCAAGGGCGACATGATGAAAAAATCTGGAAAAAAGGATTCCCGACCCCGAGTTTCTCAAAGCAAAAGCCTAGTATATCGAATAGCTGTGCAACACCCACATTTCAAGTCCAAACATGCAACCACTATTATAAATCCTATATAAATTCATAGGGGGGGTTTCTCAGAACATGACTGGCATCCTACAACTGTGAAGTATATTGGATGTGTGTATTTTGAACACAGAAATATTGTCTAGGACCAGTGCTGGACAGATGAATGGGGTGGGGTGTCATTGTGGAGGGTTGAGGTGGGTGTCTGTGGGGACATTTAATAAGCATAAACATTCTACACTTTCACTTCCACGTTCCCAGGCAACTTACCATGGCAACAGGGGAACACGCCCACCACCATGGAGAGAAACTTGGCAACGTGTCATGGCAACGTGTCACCACACTCCTCCCCTCCGACCCAACACCTCCCCTCTCATCCACCAATCAATAACAACACTGCATGTGTTAAAGAGCATGGGTGCCAAAACCATGGTCGTAGTCATTCGAGCATGCAATAGACAACATTTTGAAACAGAAAACATTTTGTGACAAATCTAGGTAGTACATTTGTGTTTTAGTGCATTTTCGTCCATCTGGGGCCTAATGAATAGCACCCAGATGTGCTGCTGGGGTCCAAGGACAGTGACAGAGACATGGCAACATTTACAGTACAGTGTGAATTGAGCGCAGAGGCGAGGAGGAGGCACAGACAGATCTATGTTGTTAACAGCTCAGCTCATGCTGTATGTATGGACTGGATGGAGGGTGGGGTGCATATCCCTGCATTCACGTTCGTCTCAAGCACATGATTGAAAATTCATTATTTATCCCGCCTTGAAAGGGAAAGGAAAACATGTGAGTGGATACAACATTCGCTGACCCCGGAAACCTAAATGGGGAGAATGTATATCGGAGCTAGTTTACTGTTTCATAAGCATGGAGGAGCTACTTGACTTTCCCTCCTCTCACTCTTCATATGTAATAAAAATATGTATCTTTCTACCCACCTCTCTTTCTCCTCCCCTCTTCCTCTCTCTACCTTACTCTCTCTCTCTCTTTTACCTCTAATCTCCTACCTATGTCCAATCCCAAACCAACCCTTAACCCTATCCTCTACTCACTTGGGGTGATCTGGGAGGAATGGATAGGTAATAGGTTAGGGGGACTTTTTACCATATTGCTTACACCTACAGTATGAAACCCTGTCAGATCTTCTAAGAGCTATAGGGGTTGCTTTGGGATTGGTCAGTAGAGTCTCCAAATGGGTTTTGCTCTCAAATATGGTCCTAGGATTCCTTTATAGATAGAACAACAGTGTCTACTGTCTATGAATGGTGCTCTTCCCCCAATCTGGTGCTTTAATTCAGCAGTCAAATATAAACTGAGTATTCAAACATTAAGAACACCTGTTCTTTCCATGACATAGACTGACTGACCAGGTGAATCCAGGTCAATTGACCAGGTCAATTGATGTCAATTGTTAAATACACTTCAATCCGTGTAGATGAAGGGGAGGAGACAAGAAGGATTGCTAATCCTTGAGACATTTGAGACATGGATTGTGTATGTGTGCCATTCAGAGGGTGAATGGAAAGACAAAAAATGCCTTTGAACGGGGTATGTTAGTAGGTGCACCAGTTTGTGTAACACTGCTATGCTGCTAGATTTTCTCGCTCAACTGTTTCCCATGTGTATCACCCAAATGACATCCAGCCAACTTGACACAACTGTGGGAAGCATTGGAGTGAACATCCCCAGCATCCCTGTGGAATGAAGAGTCCGTGCCGCAATGAATTGAGGCTGTTCTGAGGACAAAAGGGAGGGGGATTGACTAACACAGATAGCCCTCAGGGATCGCTTTACTCTGGGGTGAGTGTGTGCGATGGAAACCCGATCATAGATTAATGCTGATGGCATGAAATTAAGTGCAATTCACTGGCGTTTCAGCTCCGGAGTGCCCGCTGCCCGAGAGTCAGGACACAACATTGTTGACTCGTAAAAAGAAGGAGCTACGGTGAAACACAGAACCGTAGACTGTAATGAAGAAGATTTAGATACACGACAATCGTTGGCGCGTTGGAGAACTAGCGGCCATTCCTACATGTTAAGGGCCCGTTATATGACAGGGGTGTCATGCCTGTACATATCAGCCAGGCGGCGGAGCCATTCGACGCGAGTGACAGACATGCTCAGTTAATGGATGCAAATGATGAGGAATGAGCCATAGCTTCACTAAACCTGGGTCATCACTCATGGAAATGTCATTCATAACTATTGTTGGTGTCTCTCCCCACATAAGAAGACCCCATAAAGTCATATGATGTGATAGTCCATATGAGAAGCATATGGCTACTGGTTCATGGTCGATGACTCCACATCAGTCCCATGTGTAATTATGGGTCCCGTGTGGCTTAGTTGGTAGCGCATGGTGCTCGCAATGCCAGGGTTGTGGGTTCAATTTCCATGTGGGACCAGTACAACAACAACAAAATGTATGAACTCATTACTGTATGTCACTCTAGATAAGAGGGTCTACTGAAATGTAAATTGGATGAAATGCTCAGGGGGTTGGGATAATGGCTCCAGTGTCCACCATTGCTATTATCTCCTCTGTGGAGGTTTTCCACACATACTTTCACAATACCACTGTCTTTTTATTAGGTGGCTTCAAATGATCCTTAATGAAGATGATCTATGAGATGGAGATATTATATCACTGCTGTAAACCTGATATAATATTATGATTTATAGAGATATATTTGAAATGAATTCAAACAGAACCTGTTTAATAATTCCACTAAAAATATATTATTAGCGTTATTGTGTTATTTCTATCTAATGAGAAAATGCATTTTGACAAGGATTGCAGCACACAAAGAATGTTAATGTGACTTCCTATAACTTCTTTGTTGATGACATGTATATTTAACTATGTCTGTGTTAAAGGCTTACATTCATTCTGGCAGAGTTGTGCTTCATATGCCATAAACAATGTGTGTATGACAATTCTCTCAATATTCACTTAGCATACAAAATACCAAACATTGTAAAAAACCAAACATTGTAAAATGGCTGAATGCACCGTCAACCCCAAACTGCTATTGAAATGTATAAGAGCAGCAGTTGAAGGGTTAGCATGCCATAAGCACAAGACAAGACATGAATAAGGATTCATATTTAAACAAGTGGTAACAGAACACAATTAGCAAGCTGGGTGTAGCTGCTCTTACAGACATCATCACATGTCACGTATAAGAGCTGGGCAGTGTTCAGGCAAAGACATTTTGAAATTTATTTTTATTTTACCTTTATTTAACCAGGCAAGTCAGTTAAGAACAAATTCTTATTTTCAATGACGGCCTGGGAACAGTGGGTTAACTGCCTGTTCAGGGGCAGAACAACAGATTTGTACCTTGTCAGCTCGGGGGTTTGAACTCACAACCTTCCGGTTACTAGTCCAACGCTCTAACCACTAGGCTACCCTGCCGCCCTCCTCTACCACCTACCACCTAAACATGTCCAATTAAAACACAGATGCTATTTTCCCATTGCAAACCATTTGACTATGACATGCCCTACTGAACAAGGTTCTGTTTGGGTGTGTTGTTGGATCTGTTATGGAGCCAGCCTCCACTCCTGGTCAGTTCGACTGTCCTTTTGTCCTCCGGCATTTACAACCTGTTTTATGGCTCCTGTGGCCACGCCTCTTTATGAGCTCCTTCAAAGGAATTATTACAAACGCAGCCCACCTAAAGATCACCCATTCAGAATCACATGCTAATAGCATCTCATCTCTGGCTCATAAAGCGATAGCCCACCTAAAGATCACCCATTCAGAATCACATGCTAATAGCATCTCATCTCTGGCTCATAAAGCGATAGCCCACCTAAAGATCACCCATTCAGAATCACATGCTAATAGCATCTCATCTCTGGCTCATAAAGCAATGATCCCAAACTGTGATACATCGGATTGGTCTGCCTGCTCTGATCCTGGCTATAACATTTATGTTAATGAGGTGACGTTTTCAATGACACACGTGTTGACCTATCTGATTAAATTGGAATGTTTAATATGCTAATGTCATAGCAAGCATGATACCTTGTATTTATTTAACCTTTATTTATCTAGCCAAGTCAGTTAAGAACAAATTCGTATTTACAATGACGGCCGACACCGGCCAAACCTAGATGACGCTGGACCAAGTGCGTCGCCGTATGGGACTCCCAATCACGGCCGGATGTGATACAGCCTGGATTTGAACCAAGGATTGTTGTGACACCTCTTGCATTGAGATGTAGTGCCTTAGACCGCTGCACCACTCAATAGCCCATGGGGGAGTATGGGGGATTTGGTTCCGTAGCTTCAGCACACAATAACACAATGTAAACACAATATGAAGACGACAGGGACTTCCATAGCTCTAATGCTACAATACACATTTTTATGCTCACAGATTCTGGAACACCTCATGTCATGTCAACAGACAACTGCAAAAACTTAATCGCTCCTCAATTCAAACTTTTCCATGAACTATGTGTGAACCTTGTGCTAACCTCACAGTAATGGACACATAAATCAGAGAGGAAGCTCTACACTCCAACAACAGATGATAACATAATTATGCCACAGTATTAGAGTCAGTGACCGTAGTCACGATGTCTGCATTGTCCTTGCATGATTTAGTCCTACAGGCTCTCATGTTCACTGCTGGAAACTGGCCTTGCCCCATCTCTACACTCTTTAATCTGCCGTGCCAAGTGTACAGACTTACGGGGATGTTAGGAGCAGGCATGGAGGCACCAATCGGCCACGGCTTGACACCCACCATTCCAGGAGGTAAAATTAGACCGCAATCAATAGACACTCGTGGGCGGTGATAAGCATAAAGTGCCTTCAGAAAGTATTCACACCCCTTGACTTTTCCACTTTGTAGTTACAGCCTGAATTTAATAGCCCATAATGTTTTTTAAAATGTTTACCAATTAATAAAAAATGCGAAAGCTGAAATGTCTTGACTCAATACGTATTCAACCCCTTTGTTATGGCAAGCCTAAATAGGTTCAGGAGTAAAAATTTGCTTAACAAGTCACATGATAAGTTGCATGGACTCACTCTGTGTGCAATAATAGTGTTTAACATGATTTTTGAATTACTACCTCATCTCTGTACCCCACACACACAATTATTTGTAAGGTCTCTCAGTCAAGCAGTGAATTTCAAACACAGATTCAACCGCAAAGAGCAGGGAGGTTTTCAAAAGTCTCGCGAAGACGGGCACCTATTGGTAGATGGGTAAAAAATGTAAAAGCAGAAAATGAAAAGCTCTTTGAGCATAGTGAAGTTATTCATTACACTTTGGATGGTGTATCAATGAACCCAGTCACTACAAAGATACAGGTGTCCTTCCTAGTTCAGTTGCTGGAGAGGAAGGAAACAGCTCAGGGATTTCACCATGAGACCAATGGTGACTTTAAAACAGTTATAGAGTTCAATGGCTGTGAGAAGAGAAAACTGAGCGTTACAGTTACTCCACAATTTGTATTTTATTTATTTCACCTTTATTTAACCAGGTAGGCTAGTTGAGAACAAGTTCTCATTTTCAACTGTGACCTGGCCAAGATAAAGCATAGCAGTGTGAACAGACAACACAGAGTTACACATGGAGTAAACAATTAACAAGTCAATAACACAGTAGAAAAATAAGAGAGTCTATATACATTGTGTGCAAAAGGCATGAGGTAGGCAAATAATTACAATTTTGCAGATTAACACTGGAGTGATACATGATCAGATGGTCATGTACAGGTAGAGATATTGGTGTGCAAAAGAGCAGAAAAGTAAATAAATATAAACAGTATGGGGATGAGGTAGGTTAAATTGGGTGGGCTATTTACCGATAGACTATGTACAGCTGCAGCGATCGGTTAGCTGCTCAGATAGCAGATGTTTGAAGTTGGTGAGGGAGATAAAAGTCTCCAACTTCAGCGATTATTGCAATTCGTTTTTTGCAATTTGTTCCAGTCACAGGCAGCAGAGAACTGGAACGAAAGGCGGCCAAATGAGGTGTTGGCTTTAGGGATGATCAGTGAGATACACCTGCTGGAGCGCGTGCTACGTGTGGGTGTTGCCATCGTGACCAGTGAACTGAGATAAGGCGGAGCTTTAGCTAGCATGGACTTGTAGATCAAATCAAATCAAATGTATTTATATAGCCCTTCGTACATCAGCTGATATCTCAAAGTGCTGTACAGAAACCCAGCCTAAAACCCCAAACAGCAAGCAATGCAGGTGTAGAAGCACGGTGGCTAGGAAAAACTCCCTAGAAACGCCAAAACCTAGGAAGAAACCTAGAGAGGAACCAGGCTATGTGGGGTGGCCAGTCCTCTTCTGGCTGTGCCGGGTGGAGATTATAACAGAACATGGCCAAGATGTTCAAATGTTCATAAATGACCAGCATGGTCGAATAATAATAAGGCAGAACAGTTGAAACTGGAGCAGCAGCACGGTCAGGTGGACTGGGGACAGCAAGGAGTCATCATGTCAGGTATTCCTGGGGCATGGTCCTAGGGCTCAGGTCCTCCGAGAGAGAGAAAGAAAGAGAGAATTAGAGAGAGCATATGTGGGATGGCCAGTCCTCTTCTGGCTGTGACGGGTGGAGATTATAACAGAACATGGCCAAGATGTTCAAATGTTCATAAATGACCAGTACGGTCGAATAATAAGGCAGAACAGTTGAAACTGGAGCAGCAGCACGGCCAGGTGGACTGGGGACAGCAAGGAGTCATCATGTCAGGTAGTCCTGGGGCATGGTCCTAGGGCTCAGGTCCTCCGAGAGAGAGAAAGAAAGAGAGAAGGAGAGAATTCGAGAACGCACACTTAGATTCACACAGGACACCGAATAGGGCAGGAGAAGTACTCCAGATATAACAAACTGACCCTAGCCCCCCGACACATAAACTACTGCAGCATAAATGGAGGCTGAGACAGGAGGGGTCAGGAGACACTGTGGCCCCATCCGAGGACACCCCCGGACAGGGCCAAACAGGAAGGATATAACCCCACCCACTTTGCCAAAGCACAGCCCCCACACCACTAGAGGGATATCTTCAACCACCAACTTACCATCCTGAGACAAGACCTCCGCCACGGCACAACCCAAGGGGGGGGGGGGGGGGGGGGGGGGGGGGTGCCAACCCAGACAGGATGACCACATCAGTGAATCAACCCACTCAGGTGACGCACCCCCTCCAGGGATGGCATGAGAGAGCCCCAGTAAGCCAGTGACTCAGCCCCTGTAATAGGGTTAGAGGCAGAGAATCCCAGTGGAAAGAGGGGAACATGCCAGGCAGAGACAGCAAGGGCGGTTCGTTGCTCCAGAGCCTTTCCGTTCACCCTCCCACTCCTGGGCCAGACTACACTCAATCATATGACCCACTGAAGAGATGAGTCTTCAGTAAAGTCTTAAAGGTTGAGACCGAGTTTGCGTCTCTGACATGGGTAGGCAGACCGTTCCATAAAAATGGAGCTCTATAGGAGAAAGCCCTGCCTCCAGCTGTTTGCTTAGAAATTCTAGGGCCAATTAGGAGGCCTGCATCTTGTGACCGTAGCGTACGTGTAGGTATGTACGGCAGGACCAAATCAGAGAGATACAGTGCCTTGCGAAAGTATTCGGCCCCCTTGAACTTTGCGACCTTTTGCCACATTTCAGGCTTCAAACATAAAGATATAAAACTGTATTTTTTTGTGAAGAATCAACAACAAGTGGGACACAATATTTCAAACTTTTTTAATAAATCAAAAACTGAAAAATTGGGCGTGCAAAATTATCCAGCCCCCTTAAGTTAATACTTTGCAGCGCCACCTTTTGCTGCGATTACAGCTGTAAGTCGCTTGGGGTATGTCTCTATCAGTTTTGCACATCGAGAGACTGAAATTTTTTCCCATTCCTCCTTGCAAAACAGCTCGAGCTCAGTGAGGTTGGATGGAAAGCATTTGTGAACAGCAGTTTTCAGTTCTTTCCACAGATTCTCTATTGGATTCAGGTCTGGACTTTGACTTGGCCATTCTAACACCTGGATATGTTTATTTTTGAACCATTCCATTGTAGATTTTGCTTTATGTTTTGGATCATTGTCTTGTTGGAAGACAAATCTCCGTCCCAGTCTCAGGTCTTTTGCAGACTCCATCAGGTTTTCTTCCAGAATGGTCCTGTATTTGGCTCCATCCATCTTCCCATCAATTTTAACCATCTTCCCTGTCCCTGTTGAAGAAAAGCAGGCCCAAACCATGATGCTGCCACCACCATGTTTGACAGTGGGGATGGTGTGTTCAGCTGTGTTGCTTTTACGCCAAACATAATGTTTTGCATTGTTGCCAAAAAGTTCAATTTTGGTTTCATCTGACCAGAGCACCTTCTTCCACATGTTTGGTGTGTCTCCCAGGTGGCTTGTGGCAAACTTTAAACAACACTTTTTATGGATATCTTTAAGAAATGGCTTTCTTCTTGCCACTCTTCCATAAAGGCCAGATTTGTGCAATATACGACTGATTGTTGTCCTATGGACAGAGTCTCCCACCTCAGCTGTAGATCTCTGCAGTTCATCCAGAGTGATCATGGGCCTCTTGGCTGCATCTCTGATCAGTCTTCTCCTTGTATGAGCTGAAAGTTTAGAGGGACGGCCAGGTCTTGGTAGATTTGCAGTGGTCTGATACTCCTTCCATTTCAATATTATCGCTTGCACAGTGCTCCTTGGGATGTTTAAAGCTTGGGAAATCTTTTTGTATCCAAATCCGGCTTTAAACTTCTTCACAACAGTATCTCGGACCTGCCTGGTGTGTTCCTTGTTCTTCATGATGCTCTCTGCGCTTTTAACGGACCTCTGAGACTATCACAGTGCAGGTGCATTTATACGGAGACTTGATTACACACAGGTGGATTGTATTTATCATCATTAGTAATTTAGGTCAACATTGGATCATTCAGAGATCCTCACTGAACTTCTGGAGAGAGTTTGCTGCACTGAAAGTAAAGGGGCTGAATAATTTTGCACGCCCAATTTTTCAGTTTTTGATTCGTTAAAAAAGTTTGAAATATCCAATAAATGTCGTTCCACTTCATGATTGTGTCCCACTTGTTGTTGATTCTTCACAAAAAAAATACAGTTTTATATCTTTATGTTTGAAGCCTGAAATGTGGCAAAAGGTCGCTGAGTTCAAGGGGGCCGAATACTTTCGCAAGGCACTGTAGGTAGGAGCAAGCCCATGTAATGCTTTGTAGGTTAGCAGTAAAACCTTGAAATCAGCCCTTGCTTTGACAGGAAGCCAGTGTAGAGAGGCTAGCACTGGAGTAATATGATCAAATTTTTTGGTTCTAGTCAGGATTCTAGCAGCCGTATTTAGCACTAACTGAAGTTTATTTAGTGCTTTATCCGGGTAGCTGAAAAGTAGAGCATTGCAGTAGTCTAACCTAGAAGTGACAAAAGCATGGATACATTTTTCTGCATCATTTTTGGACAGAAAGTTCCTGATTTTTGCAATGTTACGTAGATGGAAAAAAGCTGTCCTTGAAATGGTCTTGATATGTTCTTCAAAAGAGAGATCAGGGTCCAGAGTAACGCCGAGGTCCTTCACAGTTTTATTTGAGACGACTGTACAACCATTAAGATTAATTGTCAGATTCAACAGAAGATCTCTTTGTTTCTTGGGACCTAGAACAAGCATCTCTGTTTTGTCCGAGTTTAAAAGTAGAAAGTTTGCAGCCATCCACTTCCTTATGTCTGAAACACATGCTTCTAGCAAGGGCAATTTTGGGGCTTCACCATGTTTCATTGAAATGTACAGCTGTGTGTCATCCGCATAGCAGTGAAAGTTAACATTATGTTTTCGAATAACATCCCCAAGAGGTAAAATATATAGTGAAAACAATAGTGGTCCTAAAACGGAACCTTGAGGAACACCGAAATTTACAGTTGATTTGTCAGAGGACAAACCATTCACAGAGACAAACTGATATCTTTCCGACAGATAAGATCTAAACCAGGCCAGAACTTGTCCGTGTAGACCAATTTGCGTTTCCAATCTCTCCAAAAGAATGTGGTGATCGATGGTATCAAAAGCAGCACTAAGGTCTAGGAGCACGAGGACAGATGCAGAGCCTCGGTCCGATGCCATTAAAATGTAATTTACCCCCTTCACAAGTGCCGTCTCAGTGCTATGATGGGGTCTAAAAACCAGACTGAAGCATTTCGTATACATTGTTTGTCTTCAGGAAGGCAGTGAGTTGCTGCGCAACAGCCTTTTCTAAAATTTTTGAGAGGAATGGAAGATTCAATATAGGCCGATAGTTTTGTATATTTTCTGGGTCAAGGTTTGGCTTTTTCAAGAGAGGCTTTATTACTGCCACTTTTAGTGAGTTTGGTACACATCCGGTGGATAGAGAGCCGTTTATTATGTTCAACATAGGAGGGCCAAGCACAGGAAGCAGCTCTTTCAGTAGTTTAGTTGGAATAGGGTCCAGTATGCAGCTTGAAGGTTTAGAGGCCATAATTATTTTCATCATTGTGTCAAGAGATATAGTCCTAAAACACTTGAGCTTCTCTCTTGATCCTAGGTCCTGGCAGAGTTGTGCAGACTCAGGACAACTGAGCTTTGAAGGAATACGCAGATTTAAAGAGGAGTCCGTAATTTGCTTTCTAATAATCATAATCTTTCCCTCAAAGAAGTTCATGAATTTATCACTGCTAAAGTGAAAGTCATCCTGTCTTGGGGAATGCTGCTTTTTAGTTAGCTTTGCGACAGTATCAAAAAGGAATTTTGGATTGTTCTTATTTTCCTCAATTAAGTTAGAAAAATAGGATGATCGAGCAGCAGTAAGGGCTCTTCGGTACTGCACAGTACTGTCTTTCCAAGCTAGTCGGAAGACTTCCAGTTTGGTGTGGCGCCATTTCCGTTCCAATTTTCTGGAAGCTTGCTTCAGATCTCGGGTATTTTCTGTGTACCAGGGAGCTAGTTTCTTATGAGAAATGTTTTTAGTTTTTAGGGGTGCAACGGCATCTAGGGTATTGCGCAAGGTTAAATTGAGTTCCTCAGGAAGGTGGTTAACTGATTTTTGTCCTCTGGCATCCTTGGGTAGACAGAGGGAATCTGGAAGGACACCAAGGAATCTTTGTGTTGTCTGTGAATTAATAGCACGACTTTTGATGTTCCTTGGTTGGAGTCTGAGCAGATTATTTTTTGCAATTGCAAACGTAATAAAATGGTGGTCCGATAGTCCAGGATTATGAGGAAAAACATTAAGATCCACAACATTTATTCCATGGGACAAAACTAGGTCCAGCGTTTGACTGTGACAGTGAGTGGGTCCAGAGACATGTTGGACAAAATCCACTGAGTCGATGATGGCTCCGAAAGCCTTTTGGAGTGGGTCTGTGGACTTTTCCATGTGAATATTAAAGTCACCAAAGATTAGAATATTATCTGCTATGACTACAAGGTCCGATAGGAATTCAGGGAACTCAGTGAGGAATGCTGTATATGGCCCAGGAGGCCTGTAAACAGTAGCTATAAAAAGTGATTGAGTAGGCTGCATAGATTTCATGACTAGAAGCTCAAAAGACGAAAACGTCTTTTTTTTTTGTTGCAAATTTAAATTTGCTATCGTAAATGTTAGCAACACCTCCGCCTTTGCGGGATGCACGGGGGACATGGTCACTAGTGTAGCCAGGAGGTGAGGCCTCATTTAACACAGTAAATTCATCAGGCTTAAGCCATGTTTCAGTCAGGCCAATCACATCAAGATTATGATCAGTGATTAGTTCATTGACTATAATTGCCTTTGAAGTAAGGGATCTAACATTAAGTAGCCCTATTTTGAGATGTGAGTTATCATGATCTCTTTCAATAATGACGGGAATGGAGGTGGTCTTTATCCTAGTGAGATTGCTAAGGCGAACACCGCCATGTTTAGTTTTGCCCAACCTAGGTCGAGGCACAGACACGGTCTCAATGGTGATAGCTGAGCTGACTACACTGACTGTGCTAGTGGCAGACTCCACTATGCTGGCAGGCTGGCTAACAGCCTGCTGCCTGGCCTGCACCCTATTTCATTGTGGAGCTAGAGGAGTTAGAACCCTGTCTATGTTGGTAGATAAGATGAGAGCACCCCTCCAGCTAGGATGGAGTCCGTCACTCCTCAGCAGGTCAGGCTTGGTCCTGTTTGTGGGTGAGTCCCAGAAAGAGGGCCAATTATCTACAAATTCTATCTTTTGGGAGGGGCAGAAAACAGTTTTCAACCAGCGATTGAGTTGTGAGACTCTGCTGTAGAGCTCATCACTCCCCCTAACTGGGAGGGGGCCAGAGACAATTACTCGATGCCGACACATCTTTCTAGCTGATTTACACGCAGAAGCTATGTTGCGCTTGGTGATCTCTGACTGTTTCATCAGATGACCTGGAGCCAGTGGGTCTGGCGACGAATATGTAGCGAGGGCCAGCCGACTAGAGCATACAGGTTGCAGTGGTGTGTGGTATAAGGTGCTTTAGTAACAAAACGGATGGCACTGTGATAAACTGCATCCAGTTTGCTGAGTAGAGTGTTGGAGGCTATTTTGTAGATGACATCGCCGAAGTCGAGGATCGGTAGGATAGTCAGTTTTACTAGGGTAAGTTTGGCGGCGAGAGTGAAGGAGGCTTTGTTGCGGAATAGAAAGCCGACTCTAGATTTGATTTTAGATTGGAGATGTTTGATATGAGTCTGGAAGGAGAGTACAGTCTAGCCAGACACCTAGGTACTTATAGATGTCCACATATTCTAGGTCGGAACCATCCAGGGTGGTGATGCTAGCCGGGCGTGCGGGTGCTGGCAGCGAACGGTTGAAAAGCATGCATTTGGTTTTACTAGCGTTTAAGAGGAGTTGGAGGCCACGGAAGGAGTGTTGTACGGCATTGAAGCTCATTTGGAGGTTAGATAGCACAGTGTCCAAGGACGGGCCGGAAGTATACAGAATGGTGTCGTCTGCGTAGAGGTGGATCAGGGAATCGCCCGCAGCAAGAGCAACATCATTGATATATACAGAGAAAAGAGTCGGCCCGAGAATTGAACCCTGTGGCACCCCCATAGAGACTGCCAGAGGACCGGACAGCATGCCCTCCGATTTGACACACTGAACTCTTGTCTGCAAAGTAGTTGGTGAACCAGGCAAGGCAGTCATCAGAAAAACCGAGGCTACTGAGTCTGCCGATAAGAATATGGTGATTGACAGAGTCGAAAGCCTTGGCAAGGTCGATGAAGACGGCTGCACAGTACTGTCTTTTATCGATAGCGGTTATGATATCGTTTAGTACCTTGAACGTGGCTGAGGTGCACCCGTGACCGGCTCGAAAACCAGATTGTACAGCGGAGAAGGTACGGTGGGATTCGAGATGGTCAGTGACCTGTTTGTTGACTTGGCTTTCGAAGACCTTAGATAGGCAGGGCAGGATAGATATAGGTCTGTAACAGTTTGGGTCCAGGGTGTCTCCCCCTTTGAAGAGGGGGATGACTGCGGCAGCTTTCCAATCCTTAGGGATCTCAGACGATACTAACCTAATTGACAGAGTGAAAAGAAGGAAGCCTGTACATTTTTCCAAAACATTCATCCTGTTTGCCACAAGACACAAAAGTAATACTGCAAAAAATTGGCAAAAAATAAACTTTTTCTCCTGAATAGAAAGTGTTATGTTTGGAGCAAATCCAATACAACACAGAGAGTACCACTCTCCATATTTTCAAGCATAGTGGTGGCTGCATCATGTTATGGGTATGCTTGTAATCGTTAAGGACTGGAGAGATTTTTAGGATAAAAAAATTAACAGAATGGAGCTAAGCACAGGCAAAATCTGAGTGGAAAATCTGGTTAAGTCTGCTTTCCACCAGACACTGGGAGATTAATTCACCTTTCAGCAGGACAAATAACCTAAAACGCAAGGCCAAATCTACACTGGAGTTCAAATCAAATTGTATTTGTCATATGCGCCGAATACAACAGGTGTATTTGCACCTTACCATGAAATGTTTACTTACAAGCCCTTAACCAACAATGCATTTTTAAGAAAATAGAGTTAAGAAAATATTTACTAAATAAACTAAAGTTGAAAAAAGTAACACAACAAAATAATAATGACAAGGCTATAACAGTGGGTTGAGGTAATTGACGTCATTTGTACATGTAGGTAGGGGTAAAGTGACTATGCATAGATAATAAACAGCGAGGGGGATCAATGCAAATAGTCTGTGTGACCATTTGATTAATTGTTAAGCAGTCTTATGGCTTGGGTGTAGAAGCTTATGAGGGGCCTTTTGGGCCCAGACTTGGTGCTCCGGTACCGCTTTCCGTGCAGTAGCAGAGAGAATAGTCTCTAATTTGGGTGACTGGAGTCCTTGACTATTTTTTGGGCATTCCTCTGACACCACCTAGTTTAGAGGTCGGGATGCTCTCGATGGTGCAGCTGTAGAACTTTGTGAGGATCTGGGAACCAGTCTCCTGCAGGGAGAAGAGGCGTTGTCATACCCTTTTTACAACTGTCTTGGTGTGTTTGGACCATGACAGTTTGTTGATGATGTGGACACCAAGGAACTTGAAGCTCTTGACCCGCTCCACTACAACCCACGTCGATGTGAATGGGGACATGTTCGGCCCTTCTTTTCTTGTAGTCCACGATCAGCTCCTTAGTCTTGCTCATGTTGTGGGAGAGGTAGTTGTCCTGGCACCACACTGCCAGGTCTCTGACCTCCTCCCTATAGGCTGTCTCATTGTTGTCGGTGATCAGGCCACTGTTGTGTCATCAGCAAACTTAATGATGCTTGGCCACACAGTCATGGGTGAACAGGGAGGACAGGAGGGGACAATGCACGCACCCCTGAGGAAAAGGGAAAGGGGGATACTTAGTCAGTTGCACAACTGAATGCATTCAACTGAAATGTGTCTTCCAAATTTAACCCAAACGCTATGAATCAGAGAGGTGTGGGGGGCTGCCATAATTGACATCCTCGTCTTTGGCTCCCGGGGGAACAGTGGGTTAACTGCCTTGCTTAGGGGCAGAGCGACCTATTTTTACCTTGTCAGCTCGGGGATTCGATCCAGAAACCTTTTGGTTACTGGCCCCCGTGTTGAGGATCAGCATGGCAGATGTGTTGTTGCCTACCCTTACCACCTGGGGGTGGCCTGTCAGGAAGTCCAGGATCCAGTGTTTAGTTACAGGGTCCTTAGCTTAGTGATGAGCTTTCTGGGCACTATGGTGGTGAACACTGAGCTGTAGTCAATGAGCATCCTTCTCACATAGGTGTTCCTTTTGTCCAGGTGGGAAAGGGCAGTGTGGAGTGCAAATGAGATTGCGTCATCTGTGGATCTGTTGGAGCAGAATTCAAATTGGAGGCGCTTCAGGGTTTCCTCGATGATGGTGTTGATGTGAGCCATGACCATCCTTTCAAAGCACTTCATGGTAACAGACGTGAGTGCTACAGAGCGGTAGTCATTTAGGCAGGTTACCTTCGCTTTCTTGGGCACAGGGACTATGGTGGTCTGCTTGAAACATGTAGACATTAAAGAGGTTGAGGGAGAGGGAGAGGTTGAAAATGTCAGTGAAGACACTTGCCAGCTGGTCCTCGCATGCTCTGAGTACACGTCCCGGTAATCTGTCTGGCCCCGTGGTCTTGTGAATGTTGACCTTTTTAAAGGCCTTGCTCACATTGGCTATGGAGAGCGTGATTAAACAATTGTCTGGAACATCTGGTGCCCTCATGCATGCTTCAGTGTTGCTTGCCTCGAAGCGAGCATAAAAGGCATTTCGCCCCTCTGGTAGACTTGCGTCACTGGGCAGCTTGCGGCTGGGTTTCCCTTTGTTGTCCGTAATAGTTTTCAAGTCCTGCCACTTCTGACGTTTGTCAGAGCCGGTGAAGTAGGATTCAATTTTAGTCCTGTATTGATGCTTTCCCTATTTGATGGTTTGTCGGAGGGCATAGCGGGATTTCTTATAAGCGTCCGGTTAGTGTCCTGCTCCTTGAAAGCGGCAGCTCTAGCCTTTGGCTTGGTGCAGATGTGGCCTGTAATCCATGGCTTCTGTTTGGGATATTTACGTATGGTCACTGTGGGGACGACGTCGTCGATGCACTTATTGATGAAGCCGGTGACTGAGGTGGTATACTCCTCAATGCCATTGGATGAATCCCAGAACATATTCCAGTCTGTGCTAGCAAAACAGTCCTGTAGCGTAGCATCCGCGTCATCTGACCACTTCTGTATTGAGCGAGTCACTGGTACTTCCTGCTTTGGTTTTTGCTTGTAAGCAGGAATCAGGAGGATAGAATTATGGTCAGATTTGCCAAATGAAGGGCGAGGGAGAGCTTTGAATGCGTCTCTTTGTGTGGAGTAAAGGTGGTATACAGTTTTTTTTTCTCTGGTTGCACATGTGACATGCTGGTAGAAATTAGATCAAACGGATTTAAGTTCACCTGCATTAAAGTCCCTTGTTTGCTTATGGCCTTATACTCTTTGAGTGCAGTTGAGTGCAGTCTTAGTGCCAGCATTGGTTTGTGGTGGGTAATAGACAGCTACGAAAAATTTAGATGAAAACTTGGTAGGTATTGTCGTCTACATCTTATCATGAGGTACTCTACCTCAGGCGAGCAATACCTTGAGACTGTCTCGCCAATGCAAGGAAAACCCAGCCAACTGTATATTATCCGTGTTACCGTTCAGCCACGATCCGTGAAACGTAAGATGTTACAGTTTTTAATGTTCTGTTGGTAGGATAGTCTCCAACGGAGCTCATCCAGATTATTCTCAGTGATTGCACATTGGCCAAAAGAAAGGATGGTAAAGGCGGGATACACTCTCACCGACGAATTTTCAGAAGGCACCTACATCTGCGCCCCCTGTATCTCTATATTTTCTTCATGCGAAGGACAGGGATTTGGACCTGCTCCGGGAGCAACAGTACATCCTTTGCGTCAGACTCATTAAAGAAAAAAGCTTTGTTCTGTTCGAGGTGAGTAATCGCTGTTGTCACGATCGTAGTAAGAAGCGGACCAAAATGCAGCGCGGTATGTGTTCATGATGATATTTTAATTAAAGAAAGCACTGAACACTGAATACAAAACAATAAATGAAAAACGACCGTGAAGCTATAAGAACTGTGCTGACACAAGCAACTAACATAGACAATCACCCACAACCCACAATGACAAAACAGGCTACCTAAATATGGTTCCCAATCAGAGACAGAAACAGACAAACTAGACATCCAACATAGAATGCCCACTCAGATCACACCCTGACCAAACAAAACATATAAACATACAAAGCAAACTATGGTCAGGGCGTGACAGCTCTTCTGATATCCAGAAGCTCTTTTCGGACATAGGAGACGGTGGCAGAAACATTATGTACAAAATAAATTACAAACAATGCGAAAAAACACACAAAATAGCATAATTGGTTAGGAGCCCGTAAAACGGCAGCCATCTCTTCCGGCGCCATTATACACAGTTGCTTACCAAGAATGTGAATGAGTGGCCGAGTTACAGTTTCGACTTAAATCTACTTGAAAATGTATAACAAGACTTGAAAAAGGTTGTCTAGCTATGATCAACAACCAATTTGACAGAGCTTGAAGAATTTTGAAAAGAATAATGAGCAAATTGTTGCACAATCCAGGTGTGGAAAGCTCTCAGACACTAAAGACTCACAGCTGTAATCGCTGCCAAAGGGGATTCTACTAAGTATTGACTTAGGGGTGTGAATACTAATGTAAATGAGATATTTCTGTATTTCATTTGAAATAAATTAGCTAAAAGTTCTGCAAACATGTTTTTACTTTGTCATTATGGAGTATTTAATTAATTTTGAATTCTGTAACACAATAAAATGTGGAATAAGTCAAGGGGTATGAATATTTTCTGAAGGCACTGTATATCAATTCACTGCACACAGCAACAGATACCTATGAGTCAGCCTCAAGACTGTTACTTGATGGAGTGGAGGGGATTTTTCTCACAGTTTTTTTCCTACCAATGTCATACAACCAAAGAACCAATTTCCTAGCTGTTTGTTAGCCGCATAAAAGTTTAATGCCGCACACTTCGAGCACAAATAGAGAGGAGGTGAGAGAAGGGGAAGAGAATACAGAAATGCTGCAGTCTTATGTAATTTGAATGCCTTCGTTCTTGGGAGTGACAGAAGATACAGAATGTCACTTTGGTTCCTTTTCGATTCATCTCCAAGGATTTGCTCCCTGTCTGTCTCTCCCGCTCTCCCTCCTTCACATAGATCGTAGGAACTGCGATAAGTTCATTTGTATCGAAAGCATTTAATGATTACAAGCGTTCAATAAAGCTATGCGCTTTATCTAGATATATCGACGGGCGGAGGGTGGAGATGAGAGATGAATCGCCCTTTGAGGCAAGTTATCTCAGATTGATTAATGTATCCCAAATTGCCTAGCTTCTTATCTTTCATTCCATCAAAGTGTTGATTTCACCATGTTTTTTTTCCCACTTCCCAGAACCCCAGTAGCAATCACAGTGATTGAGTTGTCCACTTATTAAACTGTTTTTTTCTGGGCTAGGGCCCTGGAAGAAACACAACTTTCTCTCAGTATGGGATAGCGGGTGAAGGCTATTCGCTCTCCAGGCTTTACACCCTTGATGAAAACTATTGGTTCCTCCGGGGTCATAAATCTTCAGTCGTCTCACAATCATCCGATTGACCATCCCAAAATCAATGGAGAGAAAAGAAAAAGGTGCTTACCCATCATAAATCCCACCCACTCCTTGGCTAGGGCTTGGTGGGGAGAGTAATGTTCTGTTCTTCTGGACGGATCGTCCAGATTTTATTAGGCGGGGTCTAATACATACACCATCGTTTATCTGGCGCTCGGGAACTATTAATTTTCGCCTGGTGAGGCCATTGAAGGCCATTGCTGAAAAGTGCCGTGGCATGTATCGCTAGACCTGAGCCAACAACGCATCACTCAACCCTCACCTGCTTGTATTTGTTTATGGGTGTCTCTGCTGTAGGTTTATGTGGGTAGCGTAGACATATTAAATGATCCAATGTCACAGGATCAGAAATAACGCCATGTAGAGATTCCAGCTGATTTGTCAGAGGTAAAAAAGGGCGCCAGTGTAAGCAGCCTCAATATAATTCAGTATAATATGGTTTTATGAGGCAGAAATACACTGATATGAATGGCACCAGCTATCCTAGTGGACTGTCCTCTCCTCTGTCTTCCTCTGTAGCTTACGCATACACTCAGTCTTCCCTCACCATCCTACTGTCAGTCATCTTTCACCTCCCCCTTCACAGGTTCTATGTAGAATTCAATAGTCGATTCATAGCAATCTATCAATGTACGAAACATCAACTAATCAAATATCCAAAAGTCACTCAAATTTATTTCTCTATTTATTTCTCTATTCTGTTTAATGTATTAGTGTCAACTGCATGTCCCTTGGGTTGTAACATTGTTGCAATTGTAGATGCTCAATCAATTAACAATATTTTGCAGTCTATTGATTACCAATGGCTGCTCTCATGTTGTTGGCCCAGTGGTATGAATATTTTTATGCCAAAGATCTACCTACCTCAAAACTAGAGCCGCATGTCTCACTGGCTACATTCTTTCATCTCTCAGAACAAGAACATGTCGGCCATCTTGGCTAAACTCTCCAGCCTCTCACCTAACAGTGGCCCATAGTCTGGACGGGCTGGTGAGAGAGAGAGGACAGCTTTATCTGCTCTAAGATTGATGAACAGCTGTCCATGAGAGGGTAAGGGGGAAGGGAGTCGTGAGCAGCTACAAAGGACATAGTTTAGCCATGTGGAAATCATGTGGCCCTGTAAATCAGGCTGTAAAAGCATCTGTCTGAAATGCAGTTAGCACAGCAGCAGGCCAGGCCAGTGGGGTCCAGGAGGGGAACCGATGGTTGGCTCCCAGTCAGGGGTGAGATTCTTGGGGCTGGTCTGTATGGGGAGGGGGTGGGGGTGCTGGTTCTCTTGGTTCAGTCTTTCCTAGACCCTAGCTACTCCATCTGAGAGGATTGGCTAAGTGGAGGCAATTTGGTGATGTTTGTAGTTTCATACTGTGTGAAAGAAAAGTACAGGACTAGACATAAATCTAAGTGTGTAATAGAACCCTGCACTGATATCAGTGAGACAGTGTTGATTCAATACTGTTGTTTCCAAGAGGACAGTTCCCTTTTTGAATAGCCCTAATTCTCTAACAGGTTGTTGAGTCTAACCTTTCCCAGTCTTATTTTACCATCAGGATTCCTCTGAGGTAAACACTCTATGATAGTGAGTGAAAAATCTAGGCCATCCAGAACTCTCTTCTCTTCAATTGAGTTTCTTCCTCTCTTTTGTTCGTCCCTTTATGTCTCCTCTTTCTTTTTATCTTCTCTTTTCCTCTCATCCCATCCCCTCTTTCTTTTATTTTTCTCTCACTCTCACATTTAAAAAAAAAAATCCCTCTCCCTCTCTCGTCCTCTCCCTCTCACATCACCTCTGTCCTCTCTTCTCTCTTCCCGCTGTTCGATCCGGTCATCTTGGGTAATTGCTACAGCACCAGCCTCTCTCAGACGCTCTGAAGTCCTGGAGTTACCTCCTTCCTGGTAATGGTCTTCTATTTGTCATCAGTCTTGCCCAGGCGAACGATAGAAGCTTTTCCGCCCGCGTCGGGGAGCCAGACAGCAGGGTTAAGGGGCCCGTCTTAATTGTCTTAATGCGCCTGTCTGTCCACTGACCTCATGTGATGTGGAATGGAGGGAGGAGGAGGGGTAGCGGGGTAGTAATGGCAGATGTTATGATCCAGGGCTGTGGAGAACCATACGTCATGTAATGGAATATACGGGCACTGTTGGAGGGATTCTGCAAAGCATGGACCTTGTCCTCAGAGCTGATGAAAACAAACTTGATTCACCTCACACTCGCCTGACTGCTGAGTTTTAACAAAGAGGCTGCCATTGATATTTTTGGATATGTCAGCCTGGCCTCAGAGCCTTGCGAAACATACTTTACTTATTTCTGAGCACCTCCAAGACACAATACCTACTAATGGTGTAGTTACTTTAGACAGAAATAAAAGAAGGGAGGTTTGTTGGGGAGGATGGATGGATGGGGGTAATCCGTCGCCGTCTAGCAGTCCAAAGGTTTTCGTGTTTAAGTAAGCCATTTTACCTAACCTGTGTCATTTTAGTTCTCCTAACCTTTTACATAAATTATCCTACTTTTGTCGTTAGTTCACCTAACCAAATCAAATCAAATGTTATTAGTCACATACACGTACACATACCAGATGTTATTGCGCGTGTGGCAAAATGCTTGTGCTTATAGCTCCGACAGTGCAGTAATGTCTAACAAGTAATATCTAACAAATTACACAACATATAAAATACACGTAAATCTAAGTAAGGAATGAATTAAGACTATATACATATATGGACAAGAAATGTCAGAGCGGAACGGACTAAGATACAGAATAGTATAGAATACAGTATATACTACATTATATAATGTTTACATACCCTACATTACTCATCTCATATGTATACACCTCTGTACCATCTACTGCCTCTTGCCTATGCCGTTCGGCCATCACTCATTCGTATATTTTTATGTACATATTCTTATTCATTCCTTTACACTTGTGTGTATAAGGTAGTTGTTGTGAAATTGTAAGGTTAGATTACTTGTTAGATATTACTGCATGGTCGGAACTAGAAGCACAAGCATTTCGCTACACTCGCATTAACATCTGCTAATCATGTGTATGTGACAAATAAAATTTGATTTGATATGAGATGAGTAATGCCAGATATGTAAACATTATTAAGTCACTAAGATACCGTAGAATAGTATAGAATACAGTACATACATATTAGATGAGTAATGTCAGATATGTAAACATTATTAATGTGACTAGTGTTCCATTGCTTAGAGTGGCCAGTGATTTCTAGTCTATGCCTATAGGCAGCAGCCTCTAATGTGCTAGTGATGGCTGTTTAACAGTCTATGGCCTTGAGATAGCTGTTTTTCAGTCTCTCGGTCCCAGCTTTGATGCACCTGTACTGACCTCGCCTTCTGGATGATAGCGGGGTGAACAGGCAGTGGCTCGGGTGGTTGATGTCCTTGATTATATTTTTGGCCTTCCTGTGACATCAGGTGCTGTAGGTGTCCTGGAGGGCGGGTAGTTTACCCCCGGTAATGCGTTTGACAGACCGCACCCCCCCCACAACAAGAAACCTGGTCTCAGAGAAATATGTATAATAATACACTATACATTCTATAATGTGTATGATATTGTACAACTGCTATGCCATTCATAATGTAACCTAACGTAACGTAATATATCATAGTAAATGTGGAGTGTACCAGATTTATGTACAGAATTATACGAATTGCCCTGAGAACACGTTGGATATGCATGCCCATAACATGTTTGTATACAGTGGTGGAAAAATTACCCAATTGTCATTCTTGAGTAAAAGGACAGATACCCTAATAGAAAGTTACTCAAATAAAAGTGAAAGTCACCCAGTAAAATAGTACTTGAGTAAAAGTCTAAAGGTATTTGGTTTTAATTATTCTTAAGTGTCAAAAGTAAATGTAATTGCAAAAATATACTTATGCATCAAAAGTAGAAGTAAAAGTATAAATAATAAAAAAAATCCTTATATTAAGCAAAGCAGACGGCACCATTTTCTTGTTTTTTAAATTTACAGATAGCCAGGGGCACACTCCAACACTCAGACATTATTTATAAAAGATGCATTTGTGTTAAGTGAGTCTGTCAGACTATAGGCAGTAGGGATGACCATGTGTTCTCTTGATAAGTGCGTCAATTTCACAATTTCCCTGTCCTGCTAAGCATTCAAAATGCATTCAAAAAAGTACTTTGGCTTGTCATGGAAAATGTATGGAATAAAAAGTACAATATTTTCTTTAGCAATGTAGTAAAAGTTGTCAAAACTATGAATAGTAAAGTAAAGTACAGATACCACAAAAAATTACTGAAGTAGTACTTTAAAGTGTTTTTACTTCAGTACTTTACACCACTGTTTGTATACATCTATGGACATTGATTGAATGAATCGTCAAAGAAAACATCTATGATCAGTTCAAAACTTTGTCTATGTCTCAGTGCCATACAGTGGCATGTATTCATTGAAGCCATGCATCCCCAAATATTTGACCAATCATTTTTTTTTTCTCCGAATTTTCTGTCAATTCGCAAATCGCTGAATCTCACTGGATAAATAATCTGAGCAAGGGAAACAGTGTCCCTCTGTCTCAGTATGTGTAGCCCATGTACAGTATCTGATGTTGTCTGGAACAAAAGAGTGTGCCGTTTGCGGCTGTAGCATTTGATTGATACCAGCAAGCATTTGGCCTCCCTTAATAAAAAAAATCTACAATTATTTGCCAATCAGCATTGAGCTGAGTTCAACTGTGGGTTGTCCTGGTGAAGCAGTTTGGATTTGACCCCAATCATATCACATCCTAAGCAAAACGACATCTCCGTTTCTTGTCTGCTTGTGTTCATGTCCTGCAGTATAGCTTGCTAAATCGGCACTTTCCTTAGCCCTGGATGGAGATGGAGATTTGAACTTGTGATTACGACTTAATTCTCTGTACAGGCCAATGATTATGAAGGCGATTCTGATCAAAGCATAAATTCATATGTTGTGCCACAGGCCTGAGACGATTGAAGTTTAATATGTAGCCTAGATGTAGCCTAGCCCTTCAAGGCTCACGTTAACTAGCTAGCTAACTTAGCTGGTTCATTGTTGCCTGTGCGAGGAAGTTAGGGCTAGCAAGCATTTTTAGCTAGATAGATATGACAACCAAAAACTAAAAGTGTACTGTATGACAGAGTCATAGACCGTTTTGCCAACATGAAAGATAGGAGGATGGCATTGACATTCAACTAGTCTACAAGTAGGGTGAGTCCAAAAAATGTTTTAATGGCACTCACACGCACAAGCACACATCAGTACAATGGCCAGCCACATGATATTAAGCAACATTGATTGGACTAAATTGTTTTGGTATCTTTAAGTTTGTTTTTCGTTGTATAAATGAATCATATATTGTCTTGTTGATTTGATGATTTTTAAGTTGAAATGGTGCTGGAATACCAGAGGCAGTGCTCCTGTTGTGTTTGTGCTGACTTGCGGTAACTCCTTGGTTCTAAATCAGTAGTAGTTTAGTAAACTGTCTAAAAAAAATGTACTTCCTTGACCATGCTCATGCTGATATAACTGTTTGTTACATGCAATATTGGCTTTGTGGACTTCACCAGATAGATGTTGCTCTTCACTTTTGTGATGAAACAAATGTGTGTGTAGTTGAATTTATTCCACCACTGTGTGACTGTTGTCTTTTTGTTGTCACAGCCTTATTGTATTTTTTAAAAATGTAACCTTTTATTTAACTAGGCAAGTCAGTTAAGAACAAATGATAATTTACAATGAGAGCCTACCGGGGAACAGTGTGTTAACTGCCTTGTTCAGGGGCAGAACAACAGATTTTTACCATGTCAGCTCGGTGATTCGATTCAGCAACCTTTCGGTTACTAGTCCAAAACACTAGGCTACCTCACAGTGGTGTATGAACGAATGGGTTAAAGAGCAAACAACACTGTCATCACAACAGGTTGTAATATGGCTTTTTTAGTGGCTTGGCTTCCTCAGTGATTTTACCCACACACCACACTACTGGTGCCGTACCCCACACCCACACCAACATTCATTATTTCATCATATTCCTTTATCCCCTGAAAGCCTAATGCAGAAAATCAACACATCTCTCACAAAATAAATAGTTGTGTCATCTTGCTGGATCTTGCCATGTGCTATGCAACCGCAAATTTCATCAGCCTTGTACTCTTGATGATCTCTTATGGGATAAACAAACTACATTTCGTACATCAACTTTTCTGACTATCCCTGCTGAACTCGAAAGCGAAACATTTTAAGAAAATGGATGAGTGGCTATTCGTAACAGGGTTTTTGACCTATAACTTGAGTGGTGTGTTACTAACTCCCGAGAAGATTGATCTGCTTCTCTCATGGGCACCAGGCCCCAGCAAACAAAAGGTGGAGCAGCTGCCATTTGCCAGAGATCACCACTATCACGACTACAGCGGAGCCAACAGCTGATTCCCAGAACTCGGCTAGACCTCATGGCCTCTCTCCTATAGAAACTATTCTTATTTTTCGATTACATCTATTGCCTTTGTTCCACGGTTTTCTATGGTATAACTAGTCACAGAATATAAATATTTCTTATTCCACAACACCCTTGATATGTTTTCTAAAGAGTTAGAAACAGTGACATTGGCCTGCGGTTAGAATATTGTAAACGTTGTTCTACATCCAAGTTAGTGATTCCACTTGAGAAGTGCTTGAATCGGAAAGGTTAAAAGTCATGAGACCGATAATCTCCATCTGGCTATTGAAGAACAAACGATCAAGTCTGATACTTGATTAAATCTGAATCCTTCAGGACATCTTTTCAATTTCTTTAGATACATTTATGTACGTTTTTACATTTCTCTTCCAAGGTGTTTCTTCTTATCATTGCATTCATGTATTCCACGTTTATATTTCCAATTCAACAGAATTCAATAGTCACTCATACACACACATAAATACACACACATAAATACACACACACACACACACACACACACACACACACACACACACACACACACACACACACACACACACACACACACACACACACATAAATACACACACATAAACACACACACACACACACACACACACACACGCACACATAAATAGACACACACACACACACACACACACACACACACACACAAATACACACACACACACACACACACACACACACACACACACACACACACACACACACACACACACACACACACACACACACACACACACAAAATCTCCATACACCATTCATCGCTGCTACTTTTTATATTTATTCTTTACACTTCACCTACTACCATCGCATTCCTGCAAAAAATTGCATTGTTTTGTATATAAGGACAAATGACCTTGTCTTGTTTACCGACTGTTCTGCTCGGTTCTGCTCTGATCTACTTATTGTCTGTTGATTAGCTTTGCTACTGGTTGTTTATTTTGGACTGTTGAGTAAGAGCTGCACGTAAGCATTTCACTTTACCGTTTACACCCGCTGTATCCTGTGCATGTGACTAATAAACTTTGATTTTATTTAATTTACTATTCACGGTCAGTTATTTGACATTATTTAACAAAATGTTCTTTGATATGCTTATAATGGAATACTTTGTTGGAGGATACGATGTCCTGGAGTGAAACACTGCAACCAAGTGGTTGCATGATCTTCATGTTATCACATGGTCCAATACAAGGCCTTCATGTTGCCACATGGTCCAATACTAGGTCTTCACGTTCCCACGTGGTCCAATACAAGGTCTTCATGTTATCACATGGTCCAATACAAGGTCTTCATGTTCCCACGTGGTCCAATACAAGGTCTTCATGTTACCACATGGTCCAATACAAGGTCTTCATGTTACCACATGGTCCAATACAAGGTCTTCATGTTACCACATGGTCCAATACAAGGTCTTCATGTTACCACATGGTCCAATACAAGGTCTTCATGTTCCCACGTGGTCCAATACAAGGTCTTCATGTTACCACATTGTCCAATACAAGGTCTTCATGTTACCACATGGTCCAATACAAGGTCTTCATGTTCCCACGTGGTCCAATACAAGGTCTTCATGTTCCCACGTGGTCCAATACAAGGTCTTCATGTTACCACATGGTCCAATACAAGGTCTTCATGTTACCACATGGTCCAATACAAGGTCTTCATGATCCGCTGTCAACTTCTTTGTGACCGGATTTCTGCATTGTGGTTCAGAGACGTTTGTGGTCATCTTAGTAGTACATGACCACATGTGGTTTAATCTCAGTTTCTGTTGAATATGAATTCAAATACACTCCTAGAAAAAAAGGTTCAAAATGGTTCTGTGGATGTCCTTATCGGAGAACCCTTTTTGGTTCCACGTAGAACCCTTTTTAAAAATAGGTTCTACATGGAACCGAAAAGGGTTCTACCTAGAACCAAAAGGGTTATACCTGGAACCAAAAGGGGTTCTTCAAAGGGTTGAAGAAACAGCTGAAGAATCCCTTTTGGTTCTAGATTGCACCTTTTTTTCTAAGAGTGTAGCCAAGAAACCTGCTATCTGTATGACATCATTGACCATTTTGATTCCAGGGTCCATCCTCTCCATGAGAGAGTTTAGTCCTACCGTGATTTTATTACACTGTCAAAAGCACTAAACACTGACAATTCTAATAAGCACAATCTTTGACATTGTTCGTTTCACACTCTTACCAACTGAGCAAAACAGGACCACACAGTGTTTTTCATATCTTGTGACAATACCACTGTTCCATCCAAGATGCCATTACCTCAAAAATGTTTTTGGCGGATGCAACTGAATCTAGTATAGGTCAAAGCGCCGTGGTTACTTGAAACAAATTATATAAATAAAATCAAGTATGTTGTGTCATCGCCATGTTGTCATATTTCAGGTTCTAAATAAAAGTGTATATTCCCAACCAGCTTTCAAATCGCCAAAAGAGGTCGGCACCGCTCCAAAAGATGTATTTGTTTGTCTGAGTAAGCACAATGTTGTGCCGTAATTATTTTATAAGGACTGTGCACTGGCATCACTGAAAGCCCTTGGCACAAGCATGAATTAAACAACATGCATTATTTATATATCTGCCCCCAAGAAGGCAAATGCAAATTCACAGACTTCAGATAGCATTTTATAGCATTATCTGGGTTTTAACTCAATGACAAGAGCACACAGGTCGGCCAGGATTAATTGTTATTCCACCGTCTTGAGTGTGTGATCTACGCCGCGAGTCTGTAACACACACACACACACACGTATAGGAAAACACACGCACACACACAAGCTCGCGCTTTCTCACACACACACCATCCCACCCACACAGCCTGGAGCTTGCCAACCTATTCTTATCTAATCACTCTCTCCAGCCCCCTCCAGTGGCACTTAGATGTTTTACATTATTTAGTGCACAACGTATTTCTGCACTCAAGTCCATTCCAACATTTTCAGTAATTCTTTTTTTATACCCTAGAAAAGTCAGCAGGCAGATAACAGAAACAGCGAATGCTATGTCAGGGGGGTTTCAACCTACGCACCCCATTGAGGTCCATGTTCATTTGTTGTATCTTTCGTATATTTCTACAGATAGAGCAGGTAAGGTAGGAGGTTTTAACATCGGCAGTTGTTCGGATTTGAACGCACACCGACACTGGTTGGACTGATTTGTAGTTGGCGGCTCCAACCGCCATGCTAGACCATCCAAGACACAAGATCCACATTGATGCTAACGGACACTAATGACAGCATAGACATCAGCACGGATGTAGTCCAACCTAACTCCTCCACCAATGGCTCTGGAGAAATGATGTCGCTTAAGGAAAGTAAGAAATTGCTGTTTGCATTCATTTAAGCACAGTGGCCATGAGTAAGGTATGCAGAAGGCTAGTGGGCTAAGTACACTGTTGTACAGACCTATTTAGAGAGCATGATAGTGGAGGCAGTTAAGAAGTAATGCTTTCTCACTAGTAGTCGTATTTGTTTTATAAAGTGCTGTGGAGAGGTCTGGTTCACAATCATTGGAAGGTGTCCATTAGCGTTCAGTTAGGAGAAATCTGTGTTATGTACCATAACTACCTTGTTGAAGAGCCTAATGCCATGTGGAAATAACAGAACATCCACTGGAATACACTTCGCTACCACAGTTTGTCTGTATGAAGCATAAGATTTTGGGTTATCACAAAACAGGCTAAAAAAAAACTGAATTAATTTGATAATCATAACATAACCTACTGGGTACAGACGTCTATTCAACTTGTATTCCACATTGGTTCAACGTAATTTCCTTGGAAACAACATTGATTCAACCAGTGTGTGCCCAGTGGGAATAAACAGTGGGGCAAAAAAGTATTTCCCAGCCTGGTGCAGGTCTACAATTTTGTTTCTGGTGTCCTTTGACAGCTCTTTGGTCTTGGCCATAGTGGAGTTTGGAGTGTGACTGTTTGATGTTGTGGACAGGTGTCTTTTATACTGATAACAAGTTCAAACAGGTGCCATTAATACAGGTAACGAGTGGAGGACAGAGGAGCCTCTTAAAGATTTGTAGGTGACCAAATACTTATTTTCCACCATCATTTGCAAATAAATTCATTAAAAATCCTACAATGTGATTTTCTGGATTTTTTTCTTCTCGTTTTGTCTGTCACAGTCTTTTTAAGTGGGAGAACTTGCTCAATTGGTGGCTGACTAAATACTTTTTTGCCCCACTCTACACCATGTTGTTCATTTTAAAGTACTTAATAGCATTTTAGGAGAAAGTCAACAGACATACACAATTGGGATTTATCTCTATTTTGTATCCGTATCAAACTTATTACACCCACATGAAAAAATACTACAGTTTACTATAGAATACTACAGTACTTAGTATAGAATGTTGTATTATACTGTAGAATACTATAGTAAATACTACAGTATTATACAGAAAAAAAACATGTCCATAAAAACACTATACTTTTTTAAATATAGTAAATACTACAGTATTTAATTTGCATATACTCTGCCCATTCACCTCCCTCATATCCCAATTTGTGCCACCCATAAGTGAGAAACCTAATCTCAGCAAAAAAAGAAACGTCCCTTTTTCAGGACCCTGTTTTTCAAAGATATTTTGTAAAAATCCAAATAACATCACAGATCTTCATTGTAAAGGGTTTAAACACTGTTTATACCATGCTTGTTCAATGAACCATAAACAATTAATGAACATGCACCTGTGGAACGGTCGTTAAGACACTAACAGCTTACAGACCGTTTTTGATGTCCCGTTGGTAGGATATTCGTAATCGTACCTCGTCTAGTTTATTGTCCAATGATTGCACGTTGGCAAGTAATATTGACAGTAACGGCAGCTTTCCTACTCGTCTTCTGCGGCTCCGGACGAGGCATCCAGCTCTTCTTCCTCTTCGTCACTTCCTTTTGCGAATAATTGGGATGTCTGCCCTGTGGGGTGTTTGGAGAATATAGTTTGAGTCCTGCTTGTTGTTGTTGTTGTTGAAGAAGTGATCCCTGTCCTGATATCCAGAAGCTCTTTTCTTCCGTTAGATACGGTTGCAGAAACATACAGTTGCAGAAACATTATGTACAAAATCATTTACAAATATCACGAAAAAAAAACACAATTGCACAATTGGCCATTTCAAAGATCTAACATCTCACAGCAAGAACTGGCAAATCTGATGCAGTCCATGAGGAGGAGATGCACTGCAGTACTTAATGCAACTGGTGGCCACACCAGATACTGACTGTTAATTTTGACCCCCCCCCCCCCCCCCCTTTGTTCAGGGACACATTATTCCATTTCTGTGAGTCATATGTCTGTGGAACTTGTTCAGTTTGTGTCTCAGTTGTTGAATTTTGTTATGTTCATACAAATATTTACACATGTTAAGTTTGATGAAAATAAACACAGTTGACAGTGAGAGGACAATACTTTTTTTGCTGAATTTAAATAGCATGTATAAACCATATTGTGTTCCATGCAGGCAAAAGAAGAGAGCAGAAGTTCTGAACTAGCTGTTTCCTTTTAGTATTTCTCCAGTAGGTTTCCTCAAGGAGAAAGCCTCCACAGTGCCTTAGGAAAGTATTTAGACCCCTTGACTTTTTCCACATTTTGTTACGTTACAGCCTTATTCTAAAATATATTAAATATACTTGTTTCCTCATCAATCTACAACAATGCCCCGTAATGACAAAGCAAAAACAGGTATACAAATTTCACAGTTACATAAGTATTCAGACCCTTTACTCAGTACTTTGATGATGCACATTTGGCAGCGATTACAGCCTTGAGTCTTCTTGGGTATGACGCTACAAGCTTGGCACACCTGTATTTAGGGACTTTCTTCCTTTTTTCTCTGCAGATCCTCTCAAATTTTGTCAGATTGAATGCGGAGCTTTGCTGCACAGCTATTTTCAGGTCTCTCCAGAGATATTCAATCCGGTTCAATTCCGGGCTCTGACTGGACCACTCAAGGACATTCAGAGACTTGTCCCGAAGCCACTCCTGCATTATCTTGGCTGTGTGCTTAGGGTCATTGTCCTGTTGGAAGGTGAACCTTCGCCCCAGTCTGAGGTCCTGAGCGCTCTGGAGCAGGTTTTCATCAAGGATCTCTCTGTACTTTTCTCCGTTCATCTTTTCCTCGATTAAGACTAGTCACCCTGCCTCTGAAAGACATCCCCACAGCATGATGCTGCCACCACCATGCTTCACCGTAGGAATGGTGCCAGGTTTCTTCCAGACGTGACGCTTGGCACTGAGGCCAAAGAGTTCAATCTTGGATTTACCAGACCAGAGAATCTTGTTTCTCATGGTCTGAGAGTCTTTAGGGACCTTTTGGCAAACTTCAAGCGGGCTGTCATGTGCCTTTTACTGAGGAGTGGCTTCCGTCTGGCCATTCTACCATAAAGGCTTGGTTGGTGGAGTGCTGCAGAGATGCTTTTCCTTCTGGAAGGTTCTCCCATCTCCACAGAGGAACTCTAGAGCTCTGTCAGAGTGACTATCGAGTTCTTGGTCACCACCCTGACCAAGGCCCTTCTCCCCCGATTTCTCAGTTTGGCCGGGCGGCCAGCACTAGGAAGGGTCTTGGTGGCTCCAAACTTATTCCATTTAAGAATGATGGAGGCCACTGTGTTCTTGGGGACCTTCAATGCTGCAGATATTTTTTGGTACCCTTCCCCAGATCTGTGCCTCTGTGTGACCTTAAAAACAAGTGTGTGCCTTTCCAAATCATGTCCAATCAATTGAATTTATCATAGGTGGACTCCAATCAAGTTGTAGAAACTTCTCAAGAATGATCAATGGATGCACCTGAGCTCAATTTTGGTCTCATAGAAAAGGGTCTGAATACTTATGTAAATAAGGTATTTCTGTTTTTTATTTTTAATACACTTGCAAACATTTCTACAGACTTGTTTTCGCTTTTTAATTATGAAATATTGTGTGTAGGTTGATGAGGAATGTTGTTAATTTCGGACATTTTAGGGGTCAGAATACTTTCTTAAAGCACTGTAAGTAAAAGATAATAAAACAAAAACACTATAGTAAATACTACAGTAATGGCCGCAAAAACACTACAGTAAATACTATGGAATACTACAATCCACAAAAACAATACATGAATTACTATAGTATATACTACAGTTTTTTTTCACTGTAAACACTACAATAAATGCTACAGTTAAGTCAGCAAAAACACTACAAAGAATACTATTGTATATAAATATAGTAATCCTACAGTATTTAGACCATAGTATAATGTAGTATTTTTTATATGGGCAGTAGTGGCACATATGATATACATAGAGTATTTTCTGAAGTCAGTTTAGAGTCCGTTTTTCCACATCACACAGAGTTTAAAGTGCCTTTTTACTCTGTCTTCGGGTGCTTGTTTGAATTCCTACCATGTTCTGTTTCCCTGCTTTGTTTCTGACAGCAGTGATGCACAGGCTCTACTGGTAAAGCTACTTCCATGTAGGCACAACCTGCAATTTAAAGTGCTCATTCCTGTAATCTCTGTCTCTCCATTTCTCATCTCTTCCTCTCTCTCATTATGTGTGCGTGTGTCTCTGTCTCTCTCTGTCTCACACACCCTTCTATTTACCTCAGTTTCTCTCTATTTTTCTCCCTCCTTTATTCGCACACACACACGCGCACACGCACGCGCATGTGCGCACACACACGCCTGTGCACCCCTCCCCTTTACAGTGTGAATAATGTAGTCTCTCCAATCAATTTCTGTCATTCTATCCCTGGAAGTATCCAGGGGCTACAGAACAAGAGGTTTTGTATTGACCTGTGAGTTACAGTTTTTTTTAATCACTTTGGTATTATTTTCACAAGTAAAATGTATGTGGTGAATTTTCAACTCTTAGTACAAAACTCCAAACTGGTAACACTTGTAACGCAGTCAGTCTTACGTTCAATAACTTTCATTCCTTTTGTTTGTAGACATCTTCACCACTCAAACATTGATCCGAAATATAAGTTTACTGTGAAAAATAATGAGTAAACTGGTTTAATCGCCAAAGTACAACATAATGATGTCTACTCAATTTAGTTATTTTAACAACCAGTTAATTTAATAACAAAAAAAAATAAGATACACGTTTCAAAATTGCTCTTTGAATGTAGTATATTACAGTACAGTAAATTACAGTACATTACACTGTTTTCACATCAGGCAAAACGCTTGCACTACCCATAAAAATGTACTGAACATAACATTTCAATAATTTCTATCCCATGTGTGATCAAAGGTCTGATCATTGAAGACATATTTCACAATGTGTTCAAATGAAAGAAATGAAAGAAGCATTTTAATTTAGGTTTGATTTATTTCACCTTTATTTAACCAGGTAGGCTAGTTGAGAACAAGTTCTCATTTACAACTGTGACCTGGCCAAGATAAAGCAAAGCAGTGCAACAAAAACAACAACAAAGAGTTACACATGGAATAAACAAATGTACAGTCAATAACACAATAGAAACTATTTATGTACAGTGTGTGCAAATTTAGTAAGATTAGGGCAGTAAGGCAATAAATAGGCCATAGAGGCGAAATGATTACAATTTAGCATTAACACTGGAGGGATAGATGTGCAGATGATGATGTGCAAATAGAGACACTGGAGTGCAATTTTTTTTAAAAATAACAATCTGGGGATGAGGTGGTTGGGTGTGCTATTTACAGATGGGCTGTGTACAGGTACAGTGATCGCTGCTCTGACAGCTGATGCTTAAAGTTAATGAGGGAGATATAAGTCTCCAGCTTCAGTGATTTTTACAATTCATTCCAGTCATTGGCAGCAGAGAACTGGAAGGAAAGGTGGCCAAAGGAGGTGTTGGCTTTGGGGATGACCAGTGAAATATACCTGCTGGAGCACGTGCTACGGGTGGGTGTTGCTACGGTGACCAGTGAGCTGAGATAAGGCGGGGCTTTACCTAGCAAAGACTTATAGATGACCTGGAGCCAGTGGGTTTGGCGACGAATATGAAGCGAGGGCCAGCCAACGAGAGCATACAGGTCTCAGTGGTGGGTAGGATATGGGGCTTTGGTGACAAAATGGATGGCACTGTGATAGACTACATCCAATTTGCTGAGTAGAGTGTGGGATGCAATTTTGTAAATGACATCGCCGGAGTCAAGTATCGGTAGGAGAGTTAGTTTTACGAGGGTATGATTGGCAGCATGAGTAAAGGAGGCTTTGTTGCAAAATAGGAAGCCGATTCTAGATTTAATTTTGGATTGGAGATGCTTAATGTGAGTCTGGAAGGAGAGTTTATAGTCTACCAGACACCTAGGTATTTGTAGTTGTCCACACATTCTTAGTATTGATGCTAGTCGGGCGGGCGGGTGCGGGCAGCAATCGGTTGAAGAGCATGAATTTATTTTTACTAGCATTTATAAGCAGTTGGAAGCCACGGAAGGAGTGTTGTATGGCTTTGAAGCTCGTTTGGAGGTTTGTTAGCACAGTGTCCAAAGAAGGGCAAGATGTATACAGAATGGTGTCATCTGCGTAGAGGTGGATCAGAGAGTCACCAGCAGCAAGAGCAACATCATTGATATATTCAGAGAAAAGAGTCGGCCCGAGAATTGAACCCTGTGGCACGCCCATAGAGACTGCCAGAGGTCCAGACAACAGGCCCTTCGATTTGACACACTGAACTCTACCTGAGAAGTAGTTAGTGAATCAGGCGAGGCAGTCATTTGAGAAACCAAGGCTATTGAGTCTGCCGATAAGAATGGGGTGATTGACAGAGTCAAAAGCCTTGGCCAGGTCGATGAAGATGGCTGCACAGTACTGTCTTTTATCGATGGTGGTTATGATATCGTTTAGGACCTTGAGTGTGGCTGAGGTGCACCCATGACCAGCTCGGAAACCAGATTGCATAGTGGAGAAGGTACTGTGGGATTTGAAATAGTCGGTGATCTGTTTGTTAACTTGGCTTTTGAAGACCTTAGAAAGGCAGGGCAGGATGGATATAGGTCTATAAGTAATGCTTATTGAAATGATCGATTATTGTAGATTTATCGGTGGAGACATTGCTTCCTAGCCTCAGTGCAGTGGGCAGATGGGAGGAGGTGCTCTTATTCTCCATGGACTTTACAGTGTCCCAAAACTTTTTTGAATTAGTGCTACAGGATGCAAATTTCTGTTTGAAAAAGCAAGCCTTAGTTTTCCTAACTGACTGTGTATATTGGTCCCTGAATTCCCTGAAAAGTTGCATATCGCAGGGGATATTCAATGCTAATGCAGTACGCCACAGGATGTTTTTGTGCTGGTCAAGGGCAGTCAAGTCTGGAGTGAACCAAGGGCTATATATGTTCTTAGTTCTAAATTTTTTTAATGTGGCATGCTTATTTAAGATGGTGAGGAAAGCACTTTTAAAATCTGTTATCGCAAGGCGATCCCCGAGGGGAACTCCACCCCCCCATTCAGCTGAAAAGGTGGCGCATGGAATTCAAAAATATTCTTTAGAAATATTTAACTTTCACACATTAACAAGTCCAATACAGCAAATGAAAAATAAACATCTTGTTCATCTACCCATCATGTCCAATTTTTAACATGTTTTACAGCGAAAACACAACATATATTTATGTTAGACCACCACCAAATCAAAGGAAAAACACAGCCATTTTTTCCAGCCAAAGATAAAGTCACAAAAGCAGGATTAGAGATAAAATGAATCACTAACCTGTTGAAAATTTTCATCAGATGACACTCATATGACATGTTCCACAATACATTTATGTTTTGTTCGATAATATGCATATTTAAATCCACAAATCTCGGTTTACATTGACGCCATGTTCAGAAATGCCTCCAAAATATCCGGGGAATTATAGAAAGCTACGCCAGATAACAGAAATAGTCATCATAAACTTTGACAAAAGATACATGTTCTACATATAATTAAAGATACACTGGTTCTTAATGCAACCGCTGTGTCAGATTTTTTTTAACGTTACGAAAAAAAGCCTACCATGCAATAATCTGAGAGAGCACTCAGACGTAAAAGTATTTCTCCGCCATGTTGGAGTCAACAGGAATAAATATTCCCTTACCTTTGATGATCTTTCATCAGAATGCAGTGCAAGGAGTCCTAGTTCCACAATAAATCGTTGTTTTGTTCCATAATGTCCAATACTAGTGTCCAATTAGCTGCATTTGCTAGCACTTTCAGCTCACGTGGCCAAAAGCTGACGCTGGTCCAGGACAACGCACGAAAACTTCAAAAATATATATTCCAGGTCGAATAAACTGGTCAAACTAAGTAGAGAATCAATCTTCAGGATGTTATTTTCATATATATCCAATAACGTTCCAACCGGATCATACGTTTTCATCTGCAGCCAAATGGAACGACGGTGGCACCCACAGAGAAATGCGCAACAGGGAAATTGCATTCTGCCAAGACCGTGACTATTTCCCCTCCCATTCGGTCAAAGTTCACACCAGAAGCTCCATTCCACATTCTACTGAATGAGGACATCTAGTGGAAGGCGTAGGAAGTGCTACCAGATCCATATCTTGTTTGGAAAGGAAGGGGCGATGACGTCAAATTTGACCCACATTCAGAATTTCACTTCTTGTTTGGAAGATTGCCTGCCCTATGAGTTTTGTTATACTCACAGACATAATTCAAACAGTTTTAGAAACTTCAGAGTGTTTTCTTTCCAATAGTAATAATAATATGCATATATTAGCAATCTAGGACAGAGTAGGATGCAGTTCACTATGGGCACGCAATTCATCCAAAGTTAAATCCTCTACTGACTGGATGAGGCCAATATCCTTTCAGGATACCCGGGCCAGGTTGATTAGAAAGGCCTGCTCGTTGAAGTGTTTTAGGGAGCGTTTGACAGTGATGAGGGGTGGTCTTTTGACCGCGGACCCATTACGGACTGAGATCCTGGTTGAAGACAGCAGAGGTGTACTTAGAGGGCAAGTTGGTCAGGATGATATCTATGAGGGTGCCCATTTTTACGGATTTAGGGTTGTACCTGGTAGGTTGCTTGATAATTTGTGTGAGGTTGAGGGCATCTAGCTTAGATTGTAGGACGGCCGGGGTGTTAAGCATATCCCAGTTTAGGTCACCTAACAGTATGAACTCTGAAGATAGATGGGGGGGCAATCAATTCACAGCTGTGGGCTGAGGGAGGTCTATAACAAGCGGGAATGGTGAGAGACTTGTTTCTAGAAAGGTGGATTTTTAAAAGTAGAAGCTCGAATTGTTTGGGCACGGACCTGAATAGTATGACAGAACTCTGCAGGCTCTCTGCAGTAGATTGCAACTCTACCCCCTTCGGCAGTTCTATCTTGTCAGAAAATGTTGTAGTTGGGGATGGAAATGTCAGATGTTTTGGTGGCCTTCGTAAGCCAGAATTCAGACACGGCTAGGACAATAGGATTTGCGGAGTGTGCTAAAGTAGTGAATAAAACAAACTTAGGGAGGAGGCTTCTGATGTTAACATGCATGAAACCAAGGATTTTACTGTTACAGAAGTAACAGAGAATAAAAGGAGTAGATTTCTGGGCGTGGTATCAGAAATACAGTGTAGACATTGTTAATGACAATTTTTTTATTTAACTAGGCAAGTCAGTTAAG
The DNA here is from genome assembly GCF_013265735.2 of Oncorhynchus mykiss. Classification (NCBI taxonomy): domain Eukaryota; kingdom Metazoa; phylum Chordata; class Actinopteri; order Salmoniformes; family Salmonidae; genus Oncorhynchus; species Oncorhynchus mykiss. Next base: position 18,760,652 of record NC_048579.1, read on the forward strand.
AACAAATTGTAGTAGTACATTCAAGTATATGTCATACGTGTTATGTTTCTGCTTTAGATATATACATTTTTATTAAGTAGTTCTCAAAATCTGTAGTAGTCGGCCTCCCGGGTGGCGCAGTGGCCCAGGCTCTGTCGTAACCGGCCGCGACCGGGAGGTCCGTGGGGCGAGGCACAATTGGCCTAGCGGGTTAGGGAGGGCTTGGTCGGTAGGGGTGTCCTTGTCTCATCGCGCACCAGCGACTCCTGTGGCGGGCTGGGCGCAGTGTGCGCTAACCAAGGTGGCCAGGTGCACGGTGTTTCCTCTGGCGCATTGGTGCGGCTGGCTTCCGGGTTGGATGCGTGCTGTGTTAAGAAGCAGTGCGGCTTGGTTGGGTTGTGTATCGGAGGACGCATGACTTTCAACCTTCGTCTCTCCCGAGCCCGTACGGGAGTTGTAGCGATGAGACAAGATAGTAGCTACTACAACAATTGGATACCACGAAATTGGGGAGAAAAAGGGGTAAAAAAATTCAAAAAATAAATAAAAAGTAAAAAATCTGTAGTAGTCAAACCAGTTGACATGTAAAATCATTAGGTTTACCAAACGTTTAAATTATCAGCAATTATGAGCAGTCGGATTAAGGAATAGTAAAATGTATTTTAACAAAAGAGAATCATATCAAAAGTCATGTGAGCATTGCATTGTGAAAGGCAATTACTATATATGAACATGTATTGCAATGTGAAACATGTATGTGATAGATGAAACACCGATTAAGTTGGGTGAAAAAGTGACTATATGATTTTTTTTGTTGTACTCAGTCAATTGAAAATGTGCTTAGAGTTTTGAAACAACTGCCTTTTTGATGATCGGTTTTAAGTTTTGTAATAAGAGCTGTGAAAATGAACGGTAAAAAACATCACAGCCACCTATGAGTCAGCCGTGACCACTCTCACCTGAAGACTGTGTCGCCTGCAGTGCTGTGACCACACAAGCCCAACATCAGCAGGTTAGGTTGAGGTGGGAGAGGACATAATAAGATAAATGCTTTGTCTAGGTTTCCATACTGCACTGCTGATATGTCCTTGATGTCCTTGGTGACAGAGGCACACGACACACAAACATGCTTTCAAATGTACTATGTGCATGATTGTCACTGGAGTGGTATGACCGGTTGACTTTGAAGTGCTGATGTAAGGTTAGTAGTCGAGGTATAGCCTAGACTACAACCAAGGCAGTTTGTCTCAGTAGATTGCTAGCGCAAGAGCATAGTACAAGACTAAAGGGAGCAGGTTGAGTGAGATGGATCTTTCTCTCCACTCAGACCTTTCCAGTCCAGCAGGTATCTGGAACACAGGAGGCAACAGTCCATATTTCAGACTAGCATTTCATAGACTCACATTTTCATTTAAAAAACACTCCCTATGCACTTCCTTTGATCGTAATGTTGTGCTATCAAAGCAAATGGCATGCAGCATATTATGTGACAGGAAAGATCCTGGGTGAGAAAGTGAAACAATTTGTATGGATGAAATAGCCTGAGGATCATGTTGTCTATGAGCAACTGAACATTGCTATCAGCCACAGATATCAGAGTATAGCTAGGTTTGCCACCACCACGGGGACCAATGAAGATGCCAGCACCACAGAATAGGGTGTGTATTGTATTGATGCATATTTTCGGTGGTGACATTTGCCCTTTTAAAAACATTCAGAATTATACCATGTAAACAAGATAAACTCCCCAGGGGTCAAAGCTGAGGTGTCTTGACAACCAGTTTTGCTCGCTTGGTAACTCTTACTTAAAACATGATTAGAGTTAAACAGCCGCAACAGCCTGATACTTAGTTTGCAATTTAGTGGCTGTACAGTATGTTCCCTCATTCAGTGCTTTGCCTTATTTAAGAGTCTGACAGCATGACAATATAATGTGTGGTGTCAGCAGCTCTTATGACAGTGATTTATGCTTGTCAGAGACACAGCCGCAATGACATGGTAATTCATTGAAATCAAATTAAACTGACACTTTAATTGATCTCCAAATGAATAGTTGAGGAATGCAAGGACATGCATTATTTTTCCAGGGAGATAAAATATATAGTCTACCATCACATGATGGTCAAACCCCACTAGGCACACTATGACATTTCAACGTAGAGAATTGGGTCAAATTTGGTAGACACGTTAATCAATGAGATTCCAACCTATTTTCACCCACTGAAAAAGACAGCCAAAAGTTTGTTGAATTACCTTATGTGTTATCATTGCACTTTCAACCATTTAAAAGCACAGCAAAGTGCAGAAGGGAATACAATGTCAGATATTTTGTTTATTTATACAACAGATGAATGTGTTATCACTGTGCTTCATCTAACAGCAGAACCAAATGACCTGGATTGCAGTTAATTGAGATTACATTAAAGTACATTGTGCAAGTGATCAATGCTGTTCAATACTCTGTGCAGATTATTACAGCAATTGTAGAACTCTCCACAGACATGTGACCTTGAACGTGCACACTTTCTATGATTACATAAAAATATATGTATTGTTACAAAATGAGTAACACATCCATGGCCACATTTTGAGGTTACTGAGTAACAATTTTAAGGTTGAATACATACTGTTACATTAATTTGTTAGATAGCCTTAACATTGGGCTATTTACTGTCTTACAAAGGTAACATTGAATTGTGTTTCGTTGTCAACACAACAAATATGAACTTTTGAAGGAGATGTATCTTCTGCTTGGATAGTTCCATCTGAGCCCCCGTGTCTGGCTTTAATTCCAGTTTACACATTTATAATTGATATGTTCAATTCACATCTCCATTTCAACCAAAAATCTAAATGAACGCATAGGACTAAATCAAGACAAATCAAACTTTAAATGCACTTTAAATACAGTTTGATTTGATTGAATCATAATCTTTAATGGAGACGTGTATTCAGGATATTTATTATTAACTTGTAGATTCCATTTGAAATCAACCAAATGTTGAAACTCTAGGCCTATATGTGTTATCTATTAATTGTTGAATCCTGGGCTGAATTTAAATAACAGCTGTTGATGACATCACAAATTCTATATAGGCTTAAAAAGCATCATTCATGATATATGATTGATAAAGTTGGTTACATTTCATTTGCTCTGTTGAACCAACACTTTGGAATGACTTCGATAGCAACAGTGAATCTATTAAGTGGAGATTTCTCAATAATAATCATTCCCACTATAGAACATTAGTAATACTCAGTGACAAATATCAAACTAAGCAGGGCTTGGTTAATTAAAACCCTGGATGAGAGACCAAATTAATAGCTGAAGATAGATCAACTCTCCAGTAGGAGGTGCTGTCCAGCCTATAGGTTTTTTCTTATAGTGGATATTATGTTGAAGCTCCAACATTGTTTCAAAGGTACAAATTCAACAGTTATTTATAGGTGTGTCTTTGGTGAAAATTGGTTACAATAATGGCATAATCATGTGGTTGAAATTTTACCCTCAAAACAACAGTTTACAGTTTTTTACATAGATTTCGCATCACAATTCGTTGAAAAATTACATTGAAGCAACGTTGATTAAACTGATTTTTGGGCCTTGGGAGAGATGGCATGTGTGTCAATGACTTGTTGTACCCCAAATTATCAAAAGTTATTGAATGATTAAAGTAAAGATTAAACGTGGAATAAAAGAGAAAACCAATTAGTGATTTTCTTAAATAGGTTCTAGACAGTACTGAATGTTTCTATATTCTGTCAGTATACCCATTCCATCTGAACAGGGTCTGCAGGATACATCCATTATCAGTGAGTACATGTCGTCCTCTAACGTTCAATCCATAAAAATGTCTTTCAGCTCTGCCAACCTTGTAGGACAGTCGTTGGTACAAGTACAACACATGGAAATCAGGGTCCCTGAACCCATCTTGAGGTTAAAATGTTAAGCACTTTGAAACACTAAATCTTTATTAGCAACCCGATGAACCCGCAATGCTACAGTACAATCTATATACAGTACTTTGAATGAGGGGAATGAAGGCCAAAACCATTTCCACATGTACGCATGCACATACAGTTGTGGCCAAAAGTTTTGAGAATGACACAAATATTGATTTTCACCAAGTCTGCTGCCTCAGTTTGTATGATGGCAATTTGCATATACTCCAGAATGTTATGAAGAGTGATTAGATGAATTGCAATTAATTGCAAAGTCCCTCTTTGCCATGCAAATGAACTGAATCCCCCAAAAACATTTCCACTGCATTTCAGCCCTGCCACAAAAGGACCAGCTGACATCAAGTCAGTTATTATCTTGTTAACACAGGTGTGAATGTTGACGAGGACAAGGCTGGAGATTACTCTGTCATGCTGATTGATTTCGAAAAACAGACTGGAAGCTTCAAAAGGAGGGTGGTGCTTGGAATCATTGTTCTTCCTCTGTCAACCATGGTTACCTGCAAGGAAACACGTGCCACCATCATTGCTTGGCACAAAAAGGGCTTCACAGGCACGGATTGCTGCTAGTAAGATTGCACCTAAATCAACCATTTATCGGATCATCAAGAACTTCAAGGAGAGCGGTTCAATTGTTGTGAAGAAGGCTTCAGGGCGCCCAAGAAAGTCCAGCAAGCGCCAGGACTGTCTCCTAAAGTTGATTCAGCTGCGGGATCGGGGCACCACCAGTACAGAGCTTGCTCAGGAATGGCAGCAGGCAGGTGTGAGTGCATCTGCACGCACAGTGAGGCGAAGACTTTTGGAGGATGGCCTGGTGTCAAGAAGGGCAGCAAAGAAGCCACTTCTCTCCAGGAAAAACATCAGGTACAGACTGATATTATACAAAAGGTACAGGGATTGGACTGCTGAGGACTGGGTTAAAGTCATTTTCTCTGATGAATCCCCTTTCCGATTGTTTGGGGCATCCGGAAAAAAAGCTTGTCCGGAGAAGACAAGGTGAGCGCTACCATCAGTCCTGTGTCATGCCAAAAGTAAAGCATCCTGAGACCATTCATGTGTGGGGTTGCTTCTCAGCCAAGGGAGTGGGCTAACTCACAATTTTGCCTAAGAACACAGCCATGAATAAAGAATGGTACCCACACATCCTCCGAGAGCAACTTCTCCCTACCATCCAGGAACAGTTTGGTGACGAACAATGCCTCTTCCAGCATGATGGAGCACCTTGCCATAAGGAAAAAGTGATAACTAAGTGGCTCAGGGAACAAAACATCAATATTTTGGGTCCATGGCCAGGAAACTCCCCAGACCTTAATCCCATTGAGAACTTGTGGTCAATCCTCAACAGGCGGGTAGACAAACAAAAACCCACAAATTCTGACAAACTCCAAGCATTGATTATGCAAGAAGGGGCTACCATGAGTTAGGATGTGGCCCAGAAGTCAATTGACAGCATGCCAGGGGGGATGGCAGAGATCTTGAAAAAGAAGGGTCAACACTGCAAATATTGACTCTTTGCATTAACTTCATGTACAGTGGGGCAAAAAAGTATTTAGTCAGCCACCAATTGTGCAAGTTCTCCCACTTAAAAAGATGAGAGAGGCCTGTAATTTTCATCATAGGTACACTTCCACTATGACAGACAAAATGAGAAGAAAAAAAATCCAGAAAATCACATTGTAGGGTTTTTTATGAATTTATTTGCAAATTATGGTGGGAAATAAATATTTGGTCAATAACAAAAGTTTATCTCAATACTTTGTTATATACCCTTTGTTGGCAATGACAGAAGTCAAACGTTTTCTGTAAGTCTTCACAAGGTTTTCATACACTGTTGCTGGTATTTTGGCCCATTCCTCCATGCAGATCTCTAGAGCAGTGATGTTTTGGGGCTGTTGCTGGGCAACATGGACTTTCAACTCCCTCCAAAGATTCTCTATGGGGTTGAGATCTGGAGACTGGCTAGGCCACTCCAGGACCTTGAAATGCTTCATGCGAAGCCACTCCTTTGTTGCCCGGACGGTGTGTTTGGGGTCATTGTCATGCTGAAAGACCCAGCCACGTTTCATCTTCAATGCCCTTGCTGATGGAAGGAGGTTTTCACTCAAAATCTCACGATACATGGCCCCATTCATTCTTTCCTTTACACGGATCAGTCGTCCTTGTCCCTTTGCAGAAAAACAGCCCCAAAGCATGATGTTTCCACCCCCATGCTTCACAGTAGGTATGGTGTTCTTTGGATGCAACTCAGCATTCTTTGTCCTCCAAACACGACGAGTTGAGTTTTACCAAAAAGTTATATTTTGGTTTCATCTGACCATATGACATTCTCCCAATCTTCTTCTGGATCATCCAAATGCTCTCTAGCAAACTTCAGACGGGCCTGGACATGTACTGGCTTAAGCAGGATTTGAGTCCCTGGCGGCGTAGTGTGTTACTGATGGTAGGCTTTGTTACTTTGGTCCCAGCTCTCTGCAGGTCATTCACTAGGTGTGGTTCTGGGATTTTTGCTCACCGTTCTTGTGATCATTTTGACCCCACGGGGTGAGATCTTGCGTGGAGCCCCAGATCGAGGGAGATTATCAGTGGTCTTCCAGTGTCTTCCATTTCCTAATAATTGCTCCCACAGTTGATTTCTTCAAACCATGCTGCTTACCTATTGCAGATTCAGTCTTCCCAGCCTGGTGCAGGTCTACAATTTTGTTTCTGGTGTCCTTTGACAGCTATTTGGTCTTGGCCATAGTGGAGTTTGGAGTGTGACTTTTTGAGGTTGTGGACAGGTGTCTTTTATACTGATAACAAGTTCAAACAGGTGCCATTAATACAGGTGGAGGACAGAGGGGCCTCTTAAAGAAGAAGGTCTGTGAGAGCCAGAAATCTTGCTTGTTTGTAGGTGACCAAATACTTATTTTCCACCATAATTTGCAAATAAATCCATTAAAAATCCTACAATGTGATTTTCTGGATTTTTTCCCCCTCATTTTATCTGTCATAGTCGAAGTGTACCTATGATGAAAATTACAGGCCTCTCTCATCTTTTTAAGTGGGAGAACTTGCACAATTGTTGGCTGACTAAATACTTTTTTGCCCCACTGTAATTGTCAATTAAAGCCTTTGACACTTATGAAATGCTTGTAATTATACTTCAGTATTCCATAGTAACATCTGACAAAAATTTCGAAAGACACTGAAGCAGCAAACTTTTTGAAAATGTATATTTGTGTCATCTTCAAAACTTTTGGCCACGACTGTACACACGGACATGGACACGCACACACCTCCCGGTTCATCTTCCATTCACGCTGGCATCTCATCAGTCAATTTCACCCCACGATTAATTAACGAGATACTTAAATTAAATGGGCCATGTTACAGCACCAAGCATCATGCTTTGTGAGCCCGATTACATCATACTAATTAGTCCCTCCTCAACTAATTTGCTCCCCTGAAGCCCCCTAGGACCCATACATTCATTGCAGGTAAGTATTATGCATCTTAATTGATGACATGGGCTATTGTCTTTGTTTATTTATGACATCCATTCCGTAGAACTGTGTGTGTTCGTATGACGATTATTTTGAGGGAGTTGGATAAGGTTGTACATCGATGAGAAATATGCCGGTTGTTGTTGTTGTTGCTAAGCATCCGCTGCTTGGCTATTCGTTACCCATTCCTTACCACTCCGCCATTTTGGAATATGTCAATTTGTTAAGCAACACGAGTGCAATTAGATGAGATTTCATGACATTTAGACCCAATGTAGGGCAAGAATATACATGTTAAGGACCTTAACAGACAAATGATGACGGTTGTGCACAGTGAAACTCATATTTTGCTTTAAATAGGTAATGTAGTAGTCCTGGACATCATTTTCTAACTTCTGTGGAGCATTTGAAACCGCTCAGGAAGTTTGACAGATCAACTGCACCATTGTTGTGTCAGAAAACCCAATATAATCATGAGGCAGTTTGCGAGCCAACTGAATCTGTATTGACCTACCATAGCTGTTGCACATGGCTGATATCAAATCAAAATGTATTTGTCACATACACATGGTTAGCAGATGTTAATGTGAATGTAGCGAAATGCTTGTGCTTCTAGTTCCAACAATGCAGTAATTACCAACGAGTAATCTAACCTAACAATTTCACAACAGCTACATTATACACACAAGTGTAAAGGGATATGATATGAAAGCACATTTCTGCTCAGTGTTATAACGTCTGCTTCCAACTCACAAACACGTAGATCCCCTGAACGCAGCTCACTTTCCAGACCACTTTCCAGTTCACACTCTCTAACACATAGATCCCCTGAACGCAGCTCACTTTCCAGCCCACTTTCCAGCTCACACTCTCTAACACATAGATCCCCTGAACACAGCTCACTTTCCAGCCCACTTTCCAGCTCACACTCTCTAACACATAGATCCCCTGAACGCATCTCACTCTCCAGATCCCAATCACCTGAATTCTGATCACCTGTTCACACACCTGTATGTCAGTATCACACACTATTTAGTTCAGTTCTTTGCACCCCGTCATTGTGAGGTATTGTATTGTTTGTTTTGTGACACACTTCCATTCGGAGCTCTGTTTTTCCCCGTAATTTAATCCTCCCATGTATGATAGTTTTGGCCTGCCTCACTAACAACGCCTTTTGCCTATTTCCAATCCTTGTTGGCAAATGTAAACTAGTGCTGGATTCATATGGTGTAATCAGCATCATTTCCCAGTACAATATCAACAGAAACAAATAATAATCATTCTTAAGGTCATGAAGAGGTTAAAATAACACAGCTGTTTCAAATCTAGTCCCACTTTCAGGTATTTTTCACTAAATCGTCAAAAAACAAGAATTTGTCGTGGTGCCATGATCCCTGTGTAACGGAGGTTTCGGAACCCCACTCTCGTGATGAATCTCGTCTGAGATCAAAAAACTTGTCCCGTCTTTAACTCACAGTGCACAGGAGACCCAGGTTCAAACACCAGTTGGTCACACTTGCTCAACACAGGACTGACTCCTGATACAGTGGAGAAGAATTACAGTAGCTGGTTGGGCTAACTTATCATATGTCCCCCAAAACATCCACACTTTCCTGTGTATCATGTATGAGGTGGCTAGCTGGACATCCTGCTATTTAAACATGCAAGGGTACAAAGTGTGATGCGTATGAATGTGGAATGCTTATGTAAAACAGAATAATTAATTCACACTTGATGGTTTGAGGAACTTGAAAGTGGGCCCAGTTGCCCAATCTGTGTGTGCTTGTTGGTTCACCAATGTCTTGATCTCTCAAGATGCCTGGAACTGGGAATATGCCTGCCCGGTGAGGAAGAGGAGTTATCTTTGAACTGAAGTACACACATGCTGTGTAGTATACCATGAGGGGTTATGAGGTTCAGACGCCTGCATTTATGAATATGGTCTTCTGGCCTTGAAGAAATGCATAAAACAGAATTCCAGAGTGTGTTCTAAAGCTTTTCAAATGCGGTTTGAAAGTACTGTGTTTACCCTGTAGTTAGCTATTTAGCAGCATCTGTAGAAAAAGAGACATAGGCTACAACGTGAGGTATTTGGAAATGACGATTCTTACTCAGAAATGGCTATTGATCCTGACAACATCATATATTATTATCTTCATATCGTGATGATAGGGCTCATGTTTGTGGAAATGTTTTTTACTATATTGTATTGTATTTTATGTCATTGTAAACACTGAGTGTTCAAAACACCTGCTCTTTCGATGACATACTGTAGACTGACCAGGTGAATCCAGGTGAAAGCTATGATCCCTTATTGAAGTCACTTGTTAAATCCACTTCAATCAGTGTTGATACATAAAAATAAAAAAAATGTATTTCACCTTTATTTAACCAGGTAGGCCAGTTGAGAACAAGTTCTCATTTACAACTGTGACCTGGCCAAGATAAAGCAAAGCAGTGCGACAAAGTCAATAACACAGAGTTACACATGGAATAAACAAACGTACAGTCAATAACACAATAGAAAAATATATATACAGTGTGTGCAAGTGTAGTAAGATTAGGGAGGTGAGGCAATAAATAGGCCATAGTGGCAAAATAATTACAATTTAGCATTAACACTGGAGTGATAGATGTGCAGATGATGATGTGCAAGTAGATACTGGAGTGCAAAAGAGCAAAAAAACAAACAATATGGGGATGAGGTAGTAGGGTAGGCTATTTACAGATGGGCTGTGTACAGGTTCAGTGATCGGTAAGCTGCTCTGACAGCTAATGCTTATAGTTAGTGAGGGAGATATAATTCTCCAGCTTCAGTGACTTTTTCAATTCGTTCCAGTCATTGGCAGCAGAGAACTGGAAGGAAAGGCTGCCGAAGGAGGTGTTGGCTTTGGGGATGACCAGTGAAATATACCTGCTGGAGCGTGTGCTACGGGTGGGTGTTGCTATGGTGACCAGTGAGCTGAGATAAGGCGGGGCTTTACCTAGCAAAGACATATAGGTGACCTGGAGATAGACTGCATCCAATTTGCTGAGTAGAGTGTTGGATACTATTTTGTAAATGACATCGCCGAAGTTAAGGATCGGTAGGATAGTCAGTTTTACGAGGGTATGTTTGACAGCATGAAGGGGAGGAGACAGGTTAAAGAAGGATTTTGAAGCATTGAGACATGGATTGTGTAGGTGTACCATTCAGAGGGTGAATGGGCAAGACAAAAAAATCTAAGTGCCTTTGAACTGGGTATAGTAGTAGGTGCCAGGCGCTCTGGTTTGAGTGTGCCAAGAACTGCAACGCTTCACGTTCAACAGTTCCCTGTGTGTATCAAGAATGGTCCACCAGCCGTTAGACACCCAGTCAACTTAACACGACTGTGGAAAGCATTGGAGTCAACATGGGCCAGCATCCCTGTGGAATGCTTTTGACACCTTGTAGTCCATGCCCAGATGAATTGAGGCTGTTCTGAGGGCAAAAGCGGGTGCAACTCAATATTAGGAATGCGTTCAGTTTTTCATCAGTCAAAATTGAAATGCCAAGGCATAAGGAAAGTAACCAAGCAGATGTTCACCATCTTCTTTATCAAAACATATATTGACTATAGAGCACTGATGCACAGAGGACCTTGTACCCTTAACACTATACACCCACACAAGCCCAATGTCTTTCATTTTGTTTGCACTGTCACACTTTTAATACCAGAGCTACACAACACCCTCAATACCTTTGAAAAATGAATGCTATGCCCAATCGTTATAACTATACCAATGGACTTGTTTCTATACTAATGGGCTATAGCAACGCTCAAAATAAATACCTCACCAGAAATGTCTGAAATATTTCTTTGGGTGTTTGTTGTCCTGAATTCTTTCAATATTTTGAGTTTTGAGAACCATCTAAAACAGGCTCTGTGGGAATCCAACTTTACTTCTTCCATTTGACAAAACAAGATATTACCTCTATTTGAGAAGCATGTGTGAGTGTCCCCCTGTGACTTTCACCCAAACACTATCAGGACAGGAAGCATCACGTAACAGACTTGGCTTTTCTCATGAATAAATAAAATAAGTCACTCAAAGACACATTCACTGCAAATTTTACAATCGCAGTGTGGCTCCGTTTCTCTCTACACCACGCTGTAAACATAGTCTTGTAATATTCCTCAATTTGGGAATGATTTTCCTGTTGTGGTGTCATTTTTTGCTACCGGTGCACTTATCCAAATCCCTCTTTTTACTCTGCTGCTACTCTCTGTTTATCATATATGCATAGTCACTTTAACTATACATTCATGTACATACTACCTCAATTGGGCCGACCAACCAGTGCTCCCGCACATTGGCTAACTGGGCTATCTGCATTGTGTCCCACCCACCACCCCCTCTTTTACTCTACTGCTACTCTCTGTTCATCACATATGCATAGTCACTTTAACCATATCTACATGTACATACTACCTCAATCAGCCTGACTAACTGGTGTCTGAATGTAGCCTCGCTACTGTATATAGCCTCGCTACTGTATATAGCCTGTTTTTTACTGTTGTTTTATTTCTTTACCTACCTTTTGTTCACCTAATACCTTTTTTGCACTATTGGTTAGAGCCTGTAAGTAAGCATTACACTGTTGTATTCAGCGCACGTGACAAATAAACTTTGATTTGATTTGTTAGAAGCCGGGGCTTCAGCACAGAACTTGTCAAACCTCTCACAGATATTGTAACTATAAACAGTATTTCAATATAACTCCAATTGATCAAATCAAGTGTTCCCTCTCCCTTTGTGGCCAAATGCTAGCTAGAACCCTTGATGTCAATTTGGGGACAGTACCTGTGTACATTTTAGGTTACCCTCAGTGTGAGGCTTGAGGCTAACAGTGTCCTAAAACGTACCCCAGAACACCTGTCAAAACCCATTGTCTTAGCATCAGCCTTCCTCTACCCTGAGATGAGGGAGCAGGTCTCCTGTCGCTTTTTATGTTCCTGGTTACATATGATGAAATCACACCCCACACCTGCTTTAACACTTCTTCTGTTGATGTTAGGCCTCACTCCTTAGGTACTAAAGGTACCTGGACACAGGGTCGTATAAGACCTAGCCAGAGGACAAAGTCTGCTCCATTCCAGAAACATGTTTTTACACACATGCCAGAGATGCACCATGACACAAACAGACTGTGGCAGCCCTGTCTCATGCTATGTCCACAGAGGAATTGACAAGGGTGCACATTATGCAGAAAGACCTCATCTACCTTCCCTAAAAAACAACTAGGTTAATCCACCCACATTGTATTAGCAATTATTCAAAGCCTTTTTTTTCCTTCTTTCATCTGGCAAAAGGAAGTTTAATGTGAGGAAACAAAATGGCTGCATGCATTATTGAAGAGGCAGCGGACATTGCACTTTTGTTCAAGTGTTGCATAATCAGCTTTATTGCATGCAGGGCTGACAAAACAGCTAGCTGCTAGCCATAATGGTTAACCAGGCTATTTGAGTATCTTAACTAAAGCCTTGTGTGTTGTTGAAGTTGGATTTCACAAGCCTTTCACTCGCACAAAGAGTTCTCTTAACTCTAAAACCGTGCTGTGACTATGTGCAGAATGACAAACCAACAGAGCTGCACTCTTGCAGCAGTTGGATTTATTTCTGTCTACTCTCTTTTTCCCTCTGCTACTGCTAGGCAATGTATAGCTAGCAGTAAAGGAAATTGCTGGATACCAATTGAAAGAACGATTGTCTCCTTGAACAGTAAGTAGGCTACGTTTTGACCGGCTCACAACAGCTTAAAGTATTCCGGGAGTCATAGGGAGGAAGTAGTGAGGAGGATACAGGGCTGTGTGAATTGAACTTCGGATGCACCAAAGTAACAGCAATGTTTGAAAAAGCTCAATGACATGATTAACTTGTGAGTACTGTGTGGTTTTCCAGATGACAGTTCAAATTGCTTTGTTGAATATGGATTCCGGAGCAATACTCTAGACACAGATCATCTTTGATGATGAGAATATCTGTGCTGCAGTTCATTCATGCTTTATGACTGTTGGCCTTCCACCAAGAGCAGTAATTCTTACTAAAGAATCACTCTCAGAACTGACTGCAGTCAGAGCTCTGCCTCTCCAGTAGGCTATAAACAGGTCTTCCGAAATTCCATCAGAGCTCGTCTAAACTCCCACACCACCTCCCGTCCCGCAGGCTACACTACAAAGTCCCGGACCACCCAAAATGTCTGACTTACACCACACAGTGAAAGGCCATGTGTGACTGGCCGACTGCCCTCAGGGTTGAAACACTGGCCCCTCTTCCCAGACATCTGGGAAGGAGCTCAGGTGAAACCCAGTCGCCCCATAAAACCTAGTTGAGTTACTGAGACAAAATGGCCAGCTTGGAACTGCTGACAGCAGCTGCTTTTAATGTTAGCGCCAGACTGCTGGAAGTAATGGGTGCAATGGTAGCCCCATCTTTCCTTCACATGACTAAACAGAGGCAGGGGTATCCCTCCACATCTGGAGAACATCAAGGGCTTCCTATGCTCCCAGCGTGTCTGAGGAGGAAGATGACTTACCACCCACAGGCCTACTTGAGGAAGACAACTCACAGGTCTAACTGTTTTCTACCCGGTAGAAAACAAGCCAGGAAGATGTCAGCAGTGGTGTGCGGACAACTTGTAACACAGTTACAAGTGTGGCTCAGTTGGTAGAGTATGGTGTTTGCGATGCCAGGGTTGTGAGTTGGATTCCTATGGGAGACCGGCACAAAAAAGTATGAAAGTTTATGCACTCACTGCTGTCCCTCTGGATAGGAGCGTTTGCTAAATGACAACATTTTTTAATTAGAGTACTTGCACACACGCAGAAAAATAAATAGTTAAAAAGTGGCAGCATGGATAAAATGTATTCAAACATTCTAACAGCCTCTACCACTGCACCACGGTGCCATTCTCATCATGGCCTTGACAACAGAACACAGGAAGTTCTCATCATGGCCTTGACAACAGAACACAGGAAGTTCTAAAGTAAAAATCTGACTGAACTATCAACACACAAAAAGTCTGGAGTACACGACAATGACTCAATTAAACAAATATTTTCAGATTATACTTATTCATCCTCAAACGCTTCACTGAACCATTCTGTTTGATGTATTTTTTCATTTCTTTCTCTGCTGTTGCACTGTAACTAATTAAGGTTATTTGAGGCATCCTAACTCATTACATTCTGTGGTGTTGGATAAACACAAGTTTGTCTCATATTGTCTCCCTTTTGGAGGATGTTGTTTTTCTTCCCATAACTGATAGCATTTTGTAATTTAAGCAACATATTTAAATGTCGTACAAAACAAATAAAACAATACAGCTAGACAAACAGTGGGAGAGTGCTTGTAAAGAAGCCACATAGGCTTTTGTGTCAACATTGCATTAACCATGCACATGATGTCTTGTCCAGGCATGACAAGTCACATAAGGAAAACCACATTTTCCCTGCTGCTCGTCTATCAGCATATATCCTCATCTGAACCACATTCTATCTCATCCTGCCACACGGCATTAGTCAAAGAACTCCATTTTGTTCCAAAAGGTGCGACATTTATGATCTAATGTGATATGAGCTAACGGTCTCAAGTGCATACTAACCTTTTAAAAAATAATAATAATAATTCATAGCCGGATTCATTCACAGCGAGAGCTTCATTTTATTCATCCTTTTGAGTTCAACCTCCTGGAGCATTTTCTTCAGCGTAATCCTTTATTTTTTTTGCTTCAGCCTCTCGCATTATCGCCTGACACACTACTCCAAATACACGGCACTGCCATGGGGGTGACAGGTGCATCAAATGGTCACAAATGCTTTCTGAGCTTTGGAAAGGTTACGCAAACAACTGTCATATTAGGTTTTGGTAGGGGAGTGTGTGTGTGTGTCTCAGAGGAGAGAAGACAGAGACAGAGTGAAGAGTGAATACTATAGCCCGCATATGTTCAGTGTATTCTGACAACCTAACACTCAAGTGCACATATACACACAACCGCCAACAAAGAGAAATGTACAAAAAATAGTAAAAAAAAAAAACTGCGTCTCCCAGAGTGCATCTCACTGCCTAAACATGTTTGATCCAGGAGCTCTGTGGAAGGAGGGATTTGTCACAATGCTTTCCCATCTTTAATCTGCGGTCTCTTTGTTCCTGTGGCTCAGAGCTGTTGTGTGTTACAGGAATTAGTGTCAGGAAAAAAACATCCCCCTGGAAGAGCTGGCCTATTATTTGATCCTGTGATGCACAACGGCAAGCCAAAATAGACAAGGTCTTTAGGGCACTGTTAGTGTCATTTATATGTATCTTTCTAACTTTGCCTGAAACCCTGAGTGTATTATTGTTTCGGTCTGTGTTGTGATACTGTATTTATGCTCTTGGCTTGTTAATAAGTGGAAGGTGATGATTTTGGAAAGAAAAGGTACATGCATATCAGCAAGAGCCCTCTTCTGTTGAAATTGTTTTTTGGCACTCCAGAATAAGTTTAACAAAAACTCCTTCTGCACAGAAAATAAACAGTTGACTTTCTTTTTGGTTTGCCATTAAAGCAGTGTTTTGTGTGGTTGAGTGCCAACCTGAACCCAAGAAAACCTTATTCTTGAAACTTGTTGGAATGAATAATGATTAGAGTCCCAAGTAGCCACTGAATCAATGTTTGCATACCCTATCGAACCCAGACACCTGCGCACCTAAACACTGCAAGCTCACACAAGTCTTCAGGTTTCTGGCAAGGTAGCCATACAAGCGTGGTTCACCAAAACAAATCTGCTCCCAACGTGACGTTAGAGGTGGAGAAGTTCTCTGAGCTGAGCCTTAGAGGAGATTGTTGGGTTCAGGGGTTTGTGACATCTCAATTGCTACCTTCAGGGTGGGTACAAACTGGACAAATGCAGGGAGACAATCACTCACACAGCCCTAACTGCCTGACAAACTTACCAGAACACTCCTCAGGCCACACAGCACCTTCGGAGGTAATAGATGCTTTGTTCAACAGACATTTCATGAAAATGGTTACATTTCCCCAAGTGTTGATACCAGACACACATTTACAATTGTGATCACAGTGCCATCTCATGATCGTATCACGAGATGACATATCAATGATAATTTCTTCAGCTGAAAGACTGATAATGAAAGACATTATCTAACAATTTGATGTAACATAGTGTAATTCCAGTCCATTACCAGTTCACCTTTTGATAGTTTAAAAAAGAAGCAGAGCCATGGATATAAAGAGTTCATTGAACTTCGTTTGAGATTTACAAGATTACATTTCCTAATATCCTAACTGAGTCTAACAGAATAACGTATCACTTGCAGCTCCTTACACGCAAAAGGGTTCCACTCCATTGTCTCCTTTAATTACTGTGTTTTTCTGTTCTTGAAAAAGACACAAATGTTCTCTGAACAGCCAATTTGTTTAATTAAAGCGTAATTTCCACATTGTGGTGATGAGATTCCTAGGAAGTAGGAATTCTCTCAGTTAAGCACAAGCATTTTCTTTAAGTGAAATAAAATAAAGTCTGGCAGTCAAAATCAATGTGGGAGCAGTGAATCGAAACCACTTATGCCAACGATTAAAAGACAGACAGACATTAAGAAGAACATTTTCCATTTTGACGTTGTTCTCTATGTTATTGAGAATATTATATCTGCTTCACCCTTGACTTTTTCCTCATTTTGTTGTGTTACAGGCTGAATTTAAAATGGATTAAATGTAGATATTTTCTGTCACTGGCAAACACACAATACCCCATAATGTCAGTGGAATGATGTTTTTTTTTTTTTTTATTAAAAAAGCTGAAATGTCTTGAGTCAATATGTATTCAACCCCTTTGTTATGGCAAGCCTAAATAAGTTCAGGATATTTTTTTTTATTAACAAATCACATCACTCTATGAGCAATAATAGCGTTTAACATTATTTTTGAATGACTACCTAATATATTTACCCCACACATACAATCTGTAAGGTCCCTCAGTCAAGCAGTGAATTTCAAACACAGACTCAACCAGAAAGACCAGGCAGGTTTTCCAATGCCTCACAAAGAAGGGCACCCATTGGTAGATGGATAAAAAAAAAATGTGTTAAGCAGACATTGAATATCCCTTAGAGCATAGTGAAGTTATTAATTACACTTTTGATGGTGTATCAATATACCGTCACTACAAAGATACAGGCGTCTTTCCTAACTCAGTTGCCGGAGAGGAAGGAAACCTCTCAGGGATTTCAAAGTCACAATGGTGACTTTAAAACAGTTACAGAGTTTAATGGCTGTCATAGGAGAAAACTGAGAATGGATCAACAACATTGTAATTACTCCACAATACTAACCTAAATGACAGAGTGAAAAGAAGGAAGCCTGTAAAAAATATTCCTAAACATGCACCCTGTTTGCAACAAGGCACTCAAGTAATACTGCAGAAAATGTGGCAAAGCAATTAATTTTTTATTTTTATTTTACCTTTATTTAACCAGGCAAGTCAGTTAAGAACAAATTCTTATTTTCAATGACGGCCTGGGAACAGTGGGTTAACTGCCTGTTCAGGGGCAGAACGACAGATTTGTACCATGTCAGCTCGGGGGTTTGAACTCACAACCTTCCGGTTACTAGTCCAACGCTCTTACCACTAGGCTACCCTGCCGCCCCAAAATGCAAAATGTTTGGGGCAAAACCAATACAACACATTACTGAGTACCACTATGTTCAAGCATAGTGGTGGCTGAATCATGTTATGGTTATGTTTGTAATCGTTAAAGACTGGGGAGTTTTTGTAGGATAAAAAATAACTGGAATGGAGCTAAGCACAGGCAAAATCCTTTAGGAAAACCTGGTTCAGTCTGCTTTCCACCAGACACTAGGAGATGAATTCATCTAAAACACAAGGCCAGATTTACACTGGAGTTGCTTATGAAGAAAACAGGGAATGTTCCTGAGTGGCCGAGTTACAGTTTTGACTTAAATCTGCTTGAAAATGGTAGTCTAGCAATGATCAACAACCAATTTGACAGAGCTTGAAGAATTTTGAAAAGAACAATGGGCAAATATGGCACATTCCAGGTGTGAAAAGCTCTTAGAGACTTAGCCAGAACAACTCACAGCTGTAATCGCTGTCAAAGGCGCTTCTGCAAAGTATTGACTCAGGGGTGTGAATACTTATGCAAATGAGATATTTCTGTATCTAAATTTCAATACATTTGCAAACATTTCTAAAACAGTTTCACTTTGTCATTATGGGGTACTGTGTGTAGTTGGGTAAGACACAGCAAAGTGTAGAATACGTTATGGGGTATGAATACTTTCAGAAGGCACTGTATGTAACTAATGGTATATCATGTTTATTTATTTTTTATTTTATTTCACCTTTATTTAACCAGGTAGGCAAGTTGAGAACAAGTTCTCATTTACAATTCCGACCTAGCCAAGATAAAGCAAAGCAGTTCGACACATACAACAACACAGAGTTACACATGGAGTAAAACAAACATACAGTCAATAATACAGTAGAAACAAGTCTTTATACGATGTGAGCAAATGAGGTGAGATAAGGGAGGTAAAGGCAAAAAAAAAGGTCATGGTGGCAAAGTAAATACAATATAGCAAGTAAAACACTGGAATGGTAGATTTGCAGTGGAAGAATGTGCAAAGTAGAAATAAAAATAATGGGGTGCAAAGGAGCAAAATAAATAAATAAAATAAATACAGTAGGGAAAGAGGTAGTTGTTTGGGCTAAATTATAGATGGGCTATGTACAGGTGCAGTAATCTGTGAGCTGCTCTGACAGCTGGTGCTTAAAGCTAGTGAGGGAGATAAGTGTTTCCAGTTTCAGAGATTTTTGTAGTTCGTTCCAGACATTGGCAGCAGAGAACTGGAAGGAGAGGCGGCCAAAGAAAGAATTGGTTTTGGGGGTGACCAGAGAGATTACCTGCTGGAGCGCGTGCTATAGGTGGGTGATGCTATGGTGACCAGCGAGCTGAGATAAGGGGGGACTTTACCTAGCAGGGTCTTGTAGATGACATGGAGCCAGTGGGTTTGGCGACGAGTATGAAGCGAGGGCCAGCCAACGAGAGCGTACAGGTCGCAATGGTGGGTCAATATATGGGGCTTTGGTGACAAAACGGATGGCACTGTGATGGACTGCATCCAATTTGTTGAGCAGGGTATTGGAGGCTATTTTGTAAATTACATCGCCGAAGATGAGGATTGGTAGGATGGGCAGTTTTACAAGGGTATGTTTGGCAGCATGAGTGAAGGATGCTTTGTTGCGAAATAGGAAGCCAATTCTAGATTTAACTTTGGATTGGAGATGTTTGATATGGGTCTGGAAGGAGAGTTTACAGTCTAACCAGACACCTAGGTATTTGTAGTTGTCCACGTATTCTAAGTCAGAGCCGTCCAGAGTAGTGATGTTGGAACGGCGGGCAGGTGCAGGCAGCGATCGGTTGAAGAGCAAGCATTTAGTTTTACTTGTATTTAAGAGCAATTGGAGGCCACAGAAGGAGAGCTGTATGGCATTGAAGCTTGCATGGGGGGTTGTTAAGCACAGTGTCCAAAGAAGGGCCAGAAGTATACAGAATGGTGTATTCTGCGTGGAGGTGGATCAGAGACTCACCAGCAGCAAGAGCGACATCATTGATGTATACAGAGAAGAGAGTCTGTCCAAGAATTGAACCCTGTGGCACCCCCATAGAGACTGCCAGAGGTCCGGACAACAGACCCTCCGATTTGACACACTGAACTCTATCAGAGAAGTAGTTGGTGAACCAGGCGAGGCAATCATTTGAGAAACCAAGGCTGTCGGGTCTGCCGATGAGAATGTGGTGATTGACAGAGTCGAAAGCCTTGGCCAGATCAATGAATACGGCTGCACAGTAATGTTTCTTATCGATGGCGGTTAAGATATCGTTTAGGACCTTGAGCGTGGCTGAGGTGCACCCATGACCAGCTCGGAAACCAGATTGCATAGCAGAGAGGGTATAGTGAGATTTGAAATGGTCGGTATTCTGTTTGTTGACTTGGCTTTCGAAGACCTTAGAAAGGCAGGGTAGGATAGATATAGGTCTGTAGCAGTTTGGGCCAAGAGTGTCCCCCCCTTTGAAGAGGGGGATGACCGCAGCTTCTTTCCAATTTTTGGGAATCTCAGACTACACGAAAGAGAGGTTGAACAGGCTAGTAATAGGGTTGGCAACAATTTTGGCAGATCATTTTAGAAAGAAAGGGTCCAGATTGTCTAGCCCGGATGACTTGTAGGAGTCCAGATTTTGCAGCACTTTCAGAACATCAGCTGACTGGATTTGGGAGAAGGAAAAATGGGGAAGGCTTGGGCAAGTTGCTGTGGGGGGTGCAGTGCTGTTGACCGGGGTAGGGGTAGCCAGGTGGAAAGCATGGCCAGCCGTAGAAAAATGCTTATTGAAATTCTCAATTATAGTGCATTTATCAGTGGTGACAGTGTTTCCTATCTTCAGTGCAGTGGGAAGCTGGGAGGAGGTGCTCTTATTCTCCATGGACTTTACAGTGTCCCAGAACTTTTCTGAGTTAGTGTTGCAGGAAGCAAATTTCTGCTTGAAAAAGCTAACCTTGGCTTTTCTAACTGCCTGTGTATATTGGTTTCTAGCTTCCTTGAAAAGCTGCATATCACGGGGGCTGTTAGATGCTAATGCAGAATGCCATAGGATGTTTTTATGTTGGTTAAGGGCAGTCAGGTCTGGGGAGAACATTTATTGAATGGGGCATGCTTATTTAAGATGGCTAGGAAGGCATTTAAAAAAAAAAACAGGCATCCTCTACTGACGGGATGAAATCAATATCCTTCCAGGATACCCCGGCTAGGTCGATTAGAAAGGCCTGCTCGCTGAAGTGTTTCAGGGAGCGTTTGACAGTGATGAGTGGAGGTTGTTTGACTGCTGACCCATTACGGATGCAGGCAATGAGGCAGTGATCGCTGAGATCTTGGTTGAAGACAGCAGTGTATTTAGAGGGCAAGTTGGTTAGGATGATATCTATGAGGCCCGTGTTTACGGCTTTGGGGAGGTACCTGGTAGGTTCATTGATAATTTGTGTGAGATTGAGGGCATCAAAGCTTAGATTGTAGGATGGTTGGGGTGTTAAGCATGTTCCAGTTTAGGTCGCCTAGCAGCACGAGCTCTGAAGATAGATGGGGGGCAATCAGTTCACATATGGTGTCCAGAGCACAGCTGGGGGCAGAGGGAGGTCTATTGCAGGCGGCAACGGTGAGAGACTTGTTTTTATAGAGTTGGATTTTTTAAAGTAGAAGTTCAAATTGTTTGGGTACAGACCTGGATAGTAGGACAGAACTCTGCAGGCCATCTTTGAAGTATATTGCAACTCTACCCCCTTTGGCAATTCTATCTGGTCTGAAAATGTTGCAGTTAGGGATGAAAATGTCAGAATTTTTGGTGATCTTCCTAAGCCAGGATTCAGGCACAGCTAGAACATCCAGGTTGGCAGAATGTGCTAAAGCAGTGAATAAAACAAACTTAGGGAGGAGGCTTCTAATGGGGGCTGCAGGGTAGCCTAGTGGTTAGAGCGTTGGATTAGTAACCGGAAGGTTGCAAGTTCAAACCCCCGAGCTGACAAGGTACAAATCTGTGGTTCTGCCCCTGAACAGGCAGTTAACCCACTGTTCCTAGGCCGTCATTGTAAATAAGAATTTGTTCTTAACTGACTTGCCTGGTTAAATAAAGGTTAAAAAAAAAAAAAAAAAAAAAATGTTAACATGCATGAAACCAAGGCTATTACGGTGACAGAAGTCATCAAAAGAGAGCGCCTGGGGAATAGGAGTGGAGCTAGGCACTGCAGGGCCTGTATTCACCTCTACATCACCAGAGGAAAAGAGGAGGAGTAGGATAAGGGTACGGCTAAAAGCAATGTGTTACGGTGCGTGAATGAGGACCCAAAAGCGAATTAACTTAAACAGAGCTTCTTTAATTACCAAACATAGGTAGGCTCAGATGGACCGGCAGATTCCGACAGGACAAGGTTACAGCAAACATGACGACAGTCTGGTTCAGGCATGAAACACAACAAACAAGAATCCGACAAAGACAGGAGCAGAAACAGAGAGAGATATAGGGACCTAATCAGAGGGAAAAAGGGAACAGGTGGGAAAAGGGGTGACGAGGTAGTTAGGAGGAGACAAGGCACAGCTGGGGGAAAGAGGGGGAGAAAAGGTAACCTAACAACGACCAGCAGAGGGAGACAGGGTGAAGGGAAAGGACAGAAACAAGACACAACATGACAGTACATGACACAATGAGAATTGGTCGTCTAGAACGTCTGGAACAGAGAGTAAACTGAGGTTTCTGGGGGCGATGAAATAGCTTCAATGTATAAATGTACAGACAAAGGTATGGTAGGATGTGAATACAGTGGAGGTAAACCTAGGTATTGAGTGATGATGGGAGATATATTGTCTCTAGAAACATCATTGAAACCAAGAGATGTCATTGCATGTGTGGGTGGTGGAACTAATAGGTTGGATAAGGTATAGTGAGCAGGGCTAGAGGCTCTACAGTGAAACAAGCCAATAAACACTAACCAGAACAGCAATGGACAAGGCATATTGACATTAAGGAGAGGCATGCTTAGTCGAGTGATCAAAAGGGTTCAGTGAGTAGTGAGGTTGGTTGGGGTCACGGCGATTCAGACAGCTAGCCGGACCATCGGTAGCAAGCTAGCATAGGATGGAGGTCTGTTTTTATCCACCTCGTGCGTTTCCGTCGGTAGGATTAGTGGGGTTCCGTGTGGTAGAGGGGATCAATCCAATTCGCAAAAAAAAGGATCTCTGAATGATCCAATGTTGACCTAAATTACTAATGATGATAAATACAATCCACCTGTGTGTAATCAAGTCTCCGTATAAATGCACCTGCACTGTGATAGTCTCAGAGGTCCGTTAAAAGCGCAGAGAGCATCATGAAGAACAAGGAACACACCAGGCAGGTCCGAGATACTGTTGTGAAGAAGTTTAAAGCCGGATTTGGATACAAAAAGATTTCCCAAGCTTTAAACATCCCAAGGACCACTGTGCAAGCGATAATATTGAAATGGAAGGAGTATCGGACCACTGCAAATCTACCAAGACCTGGCTGTCCCTCTAAACTTTCAGCTCATACAAGGAGAATACTGATCAGAGATGCAGCCAAGAGGCCCATGATCACTCTGGATGAACTGCAGAGATCTACAGCTGAGGTGGGAGACTCTGTCCATAGGACAACAATCAGTCGTATATTGCACAAATCTGGCCTTTATGGAAGAGTGGCAAGAAGAAAGCCATTTCTTAAAGATATCCATAAAAAGTGTCGTTTAAAGTTTGCCACAAGCCACCTGGGAGACACACCAAACATGTAGAAGAAGGTGCTGTCAGATGAAACCAAAATTGAACTTTTTGGCAACAATGCAAGACGTTATGTTTGGCGTAAAAGCAACACAGCTCATCACCCTGAACACACCATCCCCACTGTCAAACATGGTGGTGGCAGCATCATGGTTTGGGCCTGCTTTTCTTCAGCAGGGACAGGGAAGATGGTTAAAATTGATGGGGAGATGGATGGAGCCAAATACAGGACCATTCTGGAAGAAAACCTGATGGAGTCTGCAAAAGACCTGAGACTGGGACGGAGATTTGTCTTCCAACAAGACAATGATCCAAAACATAAAGCAAAATCTACAATGGAATGGTTCAAAAATAAACATATCCAGGTGTTAGAATGGCCAAGTCAAAAGTCCAGACCTGAATCCAATCGAGAATCTGTGGAAAGAACTGAAAACTGCTGTTCACAAATGCTCTCCATCCAACCTCACTGAGCTCGAGCTGTTTTGCAAGGAGGAATGGGAAAAAATGTCAGTCTCTCGATGTGCAAAACTGATAGAGACATACCCCAAGCGACTTACAGCTGTAATCGCAGCAAAATGTGGCGCTACAAAGTATTAACTTAAGGGGGCTGAATAATTTCACGCCCAATTTTTCAGTTTTTGATTTGTTAAAAAAGTTTGAAATATCCAATAAATGTCGTTCCACTTGATGATTGTGTCCCACTTGTTGTTGATTCCTCACAAAAAAATACAGTTTTATATCTTTATGTTTGAAGCCTGAAACGTGGCAAAAGGTCGCAAAGTTCAAGGGGGCCGAATACTTTCGCAAGGCACTGTAGCAGCTGATAAATCAGCTAACGATTAGAGGGCCGCAGATGGGCGTTCAGGTAACGTCGCGACGGAGGAGCCAGCTGGATAACTCCCTCGGGCAGATAACATCGGTAGTCCAGTTGTGAAGGACCGGTGGGGCTCTGCGTTGGCAGTAAAATGGGTCAGGATAGGTGATTGTAGCCCAGGAGTGGCTGATGGAACTCTTCAGCTGGCTAGCTCCGGAATAATTGATGTTTGCTCCGGGATCGACGTAAGCCGATAGTCACACGGATAGCAGCTAGCTAGCTGCAAGATCCAGGTATAAATGTCCAGAGCTGGCGGTTGAAATCCGGGGACATGGGGAGAAAAATAGGTCCGGTATGTTCCGGTCTGCAACGCGCCGTACAAAACTGCCGATAGATCTGATGACCACAAACCGTGGTTAGCTGAATACTAACGATTAGCCAGTAAAGAAGCTAACTAGCTTCTGGCTAGCTTCTGATTAGCTTCTGGTTAGCTTCTGGTTAGCTTCTGGCCAGCTTCTGGTTATCTTCTAAGGAGGATTACAGATTTGAGGTAAATAATACTTTCTTTTTTATATACATATACATTGGTGAGGCGGGTTGCAGGACTGTTTTGAAGTTGGGTTTATGGAAAAGAAAAAAAATATATATAAAAAGGTATGCGAAGAAAGTTGTAAATATATATATATATATACGGGACACGACAAGACGAGGACAAAGGACGTCTGACTGCTATGCCATCTCGGATGTATATGTGTGCCCTACATTACTCTTAGGATTATTCCTATAAATAGTAAATGTATTCTTTCTTTTGTGGATGATCGCAGGCCCACAGACCACTAGCAAGGTTTTCCTTTGCGTTTGTGCCTCCCAACAATAAAGGAGAAATTTCTCGTCACTTGTCAACCCCCCCCGGTTACACCCAGCACAGTGTCACGCTCACCCTCAAATTCAGATCCTCTGGAGGTTGATCAAAAAGGGAACGTTGTCACATGTTGACAGTGTAACGTGCCCCAAAAAAAAGTGACAAGAGAACCATTCGCCTCAACATCCTATATGTTTGCCATCTAGAATAGGGGTGTCAAAGTCATTTTGCCTTGGGGGCCACATATCCATAGTTTTTGGAATTTTCGATGCTCTCGACTGTCTAGCTTTCATTTCTGTGATTATTATCCAGCTGGACACAGTAAAGAGATTGTATGAATGTAGGTCCATTCTCATTTCTATACAGTTTCCAGTTGGTTTTAGTCATTTTAAGGTATATTGAGTGTGTTCCCTCCCTAACACAATCTAACTGATCTAAAAGTATGTTTGTCAAAATACCGATGGTATTATAGTTTGTTGCCTAATGAACACAACTATGGAGATCATTTAAGCGCACAGATGTTGGTTGGACTGGAGGAGAATAATGAACAATTGATTGGGAGTGGAAATCGTGGGGCCTGTGTGTGTGTGTGTGTATGCGCTGCTAGGAATGCTGGGTATTAATAGACCAGTAGGACACAGCCCCAGTCAGAACATCAGCAAAGGAGAAACAGATACAAATATCTCATTGTAAGAAAAGACTGTCTCAGTCACCTTCACCAATGTGATTAATCACAGTAATGACATGGGTTGTCATGAAAAGTTCAATAGATTTTATTGTTTGAAGAAATTCGAGGGCATCAGCACAGTAGATAAATGAAGATTCAGAATACTCATAATACTGTAGATCTTTCAGAATTCCCATGAGAACAACATTTTTCAGTTTATTTCTGAGTGAGAAGACAATTCCCTTATGGAACTTTCATACTTCCAAAAATACTTGTTTGACTATCTAAATGCCCATTGAAATGATCATGGCATGACAACAGAGATTAATTGTGTATTCAGCAACCAGACAGAAGCGAAGAATGCAAAGAAAATGAGGTATTCTTAGTATCATCACAACTAAACAAATTGAAGAGGGTTGTGTCACTTGCAGATACATTCATGAAAAATTACCTGTAAAAAAATAATATTTAAGGTGTTTTACAAAGTCAAACTAAAGAGGTTGGAATTACGTGTAAGGCACAGGTTTGCAAGTCCTTCTTATTTGCTCATCAGACCATGGAGAAATGTGCTGATTGAAATAATTGCCAGTGTTCAGTCACTGCTTTGATTCCTGGAGCACTCTCTCCTCCAGCTCAGCGTAACGCCTCAACAGGGGAGCAAACACCTGAAACAAAAAAGACAAAGAAATCCCAGTGAGAACCTAAATGTTCTATATAAACAAAAATGAATTGAATATCCATTTCATTAGCGCTATGTGGTAAAGTGATCAGCGGACAATGCTGAATAACACTCCTCTACAGATACCATTTTAGAACTACTTTTGAACTTCTGAATCCGACCCTAAACGCCCCGTTTACTGGCTCAGATATTTCTTATTCACATTGTCCTTTCCTTTCTGTGAAAAGAGTATATGGTGGATGTGTAACCAGATCAGATCAGCACAGCTTTTTTAGGTCTGAAAAGTAGTCCAAATAAAGTGGTTTGCCAGCCCAGAGGCCAGAAAATTGGGTTATTTTCTCCCCCTGTGGTGAATGGACACGCATGGTTGAGTGGTTAAGAGCAGGGCAAAGCAGCAGACGCCGAGCCAGGATGGCCTTTCTTCTGAAAATACACTGTGGACACTATCAGTCATTTTGCTTGGAAAAGTCACAGTCAGCCAGGACACTGTTTGTCTGCCCTTAGAACCCTGTGTGTGTGTGTGTGTGTGGGGGGGGGGGGGGGGGGGTGTTACTATCCTTATGGGGACCAGAAGTCCTCACAAGGATAGTAAAACAAGGACAATACTGACAAGTGGGGACAAAAAGGCTTTTTTAGGCTTAGAGGTTAGGTTAGGTTTAGGTTAAGGGAAAATAGGAATTTTAATGGGCATCAATTGTTTGGTCTCCACAAAGATAGTTAAACAAATGTATGTGCGCGTGCGTACAGTGAGAAGAATATTGATATTGATTGAGTCTTCAACTCCAGTCTGAAACCTTTTTATTTCACATCCATTACTCTCCTGGTCCTCTCTATCCCCTTGACTCCATTTCCCTGGTCCTCTATATCACCCTGACTCCATTTCCCTGGTCCTGCCTAACCCCCTGACTCAATTTCCCTGGTCCTCTCTATCCCCCTGACTCCATTTCCCTGGTCCTCTCTATCCCCCTGACTCCATTTCCCTGGTCCTCTCTATCCCCCTGACTCCATTTCCCTGGTCCTCTCTATCCCCCTGACTCCATTCCCCTGGTCCTCTATATCTTCATCTGTTTCTGTTATCCTCAGAGTTTCTACTCTCTCCTTTCTCTTGCTTGCTGTCTGCCATACCCCTGCCCCCTTTCACACTGCTCCAGCCCTCTATCTCCAATGCCCCTCCCCATCTCTACCCACCCCTCTCCCTTCCTCGGTGGAGTGTTGGCTCTAGGCCAGAGCTCCATGGTGCCACAGCGTATCATGCCAGAGCAGGGTGGCTAATCACACCAGTGTCAGCAGTTGGCCAGGGCCACCATGCACCAACGCTGTGCAATGCTCAGGAAATTAGATTGACATAACACTGCTGGAGGGAGTGTGTGCACGCGTGTGTGGTAGCACACAAAATCTTCTCTCCGCCCCATGGTGAAATGTGTAGAATTGCAGCAAACTTGCTTTAAAACTGCAACATTTTCTCCACTCTTCATGGCGATGGTTGTAGAATTGCAGGAAATAAACCTCTGACTGCATGTGTGTGTATGGATGTGGGTATGCAGATGTTTTTGAGGCCCCCACCCCCATCAAAGTTGCCCATCCATGGACTAGGCTTTTAAACAAAAAGATGTAGGGGTAGATCAGCTTTAATATTGCGGATAGACTGTACCTTCCATCATTTTCAATACCCCACACATTTTGGGGTAAATACACAGTACCAGTCAAAAGTTTGGACACACCTGCTCATTAAAGGGTTTCCCTTTATTTTTACTATTTTCTACATTGCAGAATAATAGTGAAGACATCAAAACTATGAAATAACCCACACAGAATCATGTAGTAACCAAAAAAGTATTAAACAAATCTAAATATATTTTACATTTGAGATTCTTCAAATAGCAACCCTTTGCCTTGATGACAGCTTTGCACACGCTTGGCATTCTCTTAACCAGCTTCATGAGGTAGTCACCTAGAATGCATTTCAATTAACAGGTGTTAATTTGTGCTATTTCTTTCCTTCTTAATGCGTTTGACCTAATCAGTTGTGTTGTGACAAGGTAGGGGTGGTATACAGAAGATATATATAGTTTTAAACCAACAAGACCCTTCCTAGAACTGGCCGCCCAGCCAATCTGAGCAATGGTCACTCACTCTGACAGAGCTCTAGAGTTCCTCTGTGGAGATGGGAGAACCTTCCAGAAGGACAACCATCTCCGCAGCACTCCACCAATCAGGCCTTTATGGTACAATGGCCAGACGGAAGCCACTCTTAAGGTTACATTTTTTTTTAAAGATGGTGGCGGCATCATGCTGTGGGGGTGTTTTTCAGCTGCAGGGACTGGGAGACTAGTCGGGATTGCGGGAAAGATGAACAGAGCAAAGTACAGAGAGATCCTTGATGAAAACCTGCTCCAGAGCGCTGAGGACCTCAGACTGGGGTGAAGGTTCACTTTCCAACAGAACAACGACAAGTTTCTGAATGTCCTTGAGTGGCCGAGCCAGAGCCCGGACTTGAACCCTATTTACCATCCCTGGAGAGACCTGAAAATAGCTGTGCAGCAAAGCTCACCATCCAACCTGACAGAGCTTGAAAGGATCTGCAGAGAAGAATGGGAGAAACTCCCTAAATACAGGTGTCCCAAGCTCGTAGCGTCATACCCAAGAAGACTCAAGACTGTAATCGCTGTCAAAGGTGCTTCAACAAAGTGCTGAGTAAAGGGTCTGAATACTTAGGAGTATTACCTATTTCAGAGCTCTACGAACAATTCCTTCGACCTCATGGCTTGGTTTTTGCTCTGACACTGTCAACTGTGGGACCTTATAGAGACAGGTGTTTGCCTTTCCAAATCATGTCCAATTAATTGAATATACCACAGGTTCCCTTTGACATTATGGGGAATTGTGTGTAGATTGATGAAAAAAAAGTAATAATTTAATCAGTTTTAGAATAAGGCTGTAATGTAACAAAATGTGGGAAAAGTAATGGGGTTCGAATATGGATGAATGACCCAATAAGCAGCTTAGGTGAAAAATCAGATACATCTCACTCCACATTTCCTTCAGTGAATCTAATCCTCTTGCAATTTAAATCAAATCAAATTGTATTAGTCACATACGCCAAATACGCCAAATACAACCTTACTTACAATGCAGTAACAACAGAGAGTAGCAGTGGTGTAAAAGAGGGGGAAAGGGGCAATACAAATAGTTTGGGTAGCCATTTTATTAGATGTTCAGGAGTCTTATGGCTTGTAGAAGCTGTTTAGAAGCCTCTTGGACCTAGACTTGGCGCTCCGGTACCGCTTGCCGTGCAGTAGGGTTGCTGGTGTCTTTGACCATTTTTAGGGCCTTCCTTTGACACCGCCTGGTATAAAGGTCCTGGATGACAGGAAGCTTGGCCCCAGTGATGTACTGGGCCGTTCGCACTACCCTCTGTAGTGCCTTGTGGTCGGAGGCCAAGAAGTTGCCATACCAGGCAGTGATGCATCCAGTCGATGGTGCAGCTGTAGAATCCTTTGAGGATCTGAGGACCCATGCCAAATGTTTTCAGTCTCCTTAGGGGGAATAGGTTTTGTCGTGCCCTCTTCACAACTGTCTTGGTGTGCTTGGACCATGTTAGTTTGTTGGTGATGTGGACACCAAGGAACTTGAGAATATCAATCTGCTCCACTGCAGCCCCGTCGATGAGAATGGGGGCGTACTCAGTCCTCTGTTTCCTGTAGTCCACAATCATCTCCTTTTTCTTGATCACGTTGAGGGAGAGGTTGTTGTCCTGGCACCACACAGCCAGGTTTCTGACCTCCTCTGTATAGGCTGCCTCGTCATTGTCGTTGATCAGGCCTACCACTGTGTTGTCATCGGCAAACTTAATGATGGCGTTGGAGTCGTGCCTGGCCGTGCAGTCATGAGTGAACAGGGAGTACAGGAGGGGACTGAGCACGCACCCTGAGGGGCCCCTGCGGCCTTGTGAATGTTGACCTGTTTAAAGGTCTTAGTCACATCGGCTGAGGAGAGCATGATCACACAGTCTTCCCGAGCAGCTGGTGCTCTCATGTATTTTTTGTGTTATTTGCTTCAAAGTGTGTGTGGAGTAAAGGTGGTTCAGAGTTTTTTCCCCTCTGGTTGCACATTTAACATGCTGATATTTAAGTTTCCCTACATTAAAGTCCCCGGCTACTAGGAGCGCCGCCTCTGGGTGAGCGTTTTCTTGTTTGCTTATGGCGGAATACAGCTCATTCAATGCTGTCTTAGTGCCAGACTCAGTCTGTGGTGGTATGTAAACAGCTACGAAAAATACAGATGAAAACTCTCTAGGTAGACAGTGTGGTCTACAGCTTATCATGAGATACTCTACCTCAGGCGAGCAACATTTAAACGTGTTAACCCTCGCAAGGCTGCCGGCCCAGACTGACCAGCTGGCTGGTGTGTTTACGGACATCCCAGTCTGCTGTTCCCACATGCTTCAAGAGGGCCTCCATTGTTCCTGTTCCCAAGAAGTAGCACTCACTTCCATCATCATGAAGTGCTTTGAGAGACTAGTCAAGGGCCATATCACCTCAACCCTACCTGACACCCTAGACCCACTCCAATTTGCTTACTGCCCCAATAGGTCCACAGACAATGCAATCGCAATCACACTGCCCTAACCCATCTGGACAAGAGGAATACCTACAGTGCCTTGCGAAAGTATTCGGCCCCCTTGAACTTTGAGACCTTTTGCCACATTTCAGGCTTCAAACATAAAAGATATAAAACTGTATTTTTTTTGTGAAGAATCAACAACAAGTGGGACACAATCATGAAGTGGAACGACATTTATTGGATATTTAAAACTTTTTTAACAAATCAAAAACTGAAAAATTGGGCGTGCAAAATTATTCAGCCCTCTTAATTTAATACTTTGTAGCGCCACCTTTTGCTGCGATTACAGCTGTAAGTCGCTTGGGGTATGTCTCTATCAGTTTTTCACATCGAGAGACTGGAATTTTTTTCCCATTCCTCCTTGCAAAACAGCTCGAGCTCAGTGAGGTTGGATGGAGAGCATTTGTGAACAGCAGTTTTCAGTTCTTTCCACAGATTCTCGATTGGATTCAGGTCTGGACTTTGACTTGGCCATTCTAACACCTGGATATGTTTATTTTTGAACCATTCCATTGTAGATTTTGCTTTATGTTTTGGATCATTGTCTTGTTGGAAGACAAATCTCCGTCCCAGTCTCAGGTCTTTTGCAGACTGCATCAGGTTTTCTTCCAGAATGGTCCTGAATTTGGCTCCATCCATCTTCCCATCAATTTTAACCATCTTCCCTGTCCCTGCTGAAGAAAAGCAGGCCCAAACCATGATGCTGCCACCACCATGTTTGACAGTGGGGATGGTGTGTTCAGTGTGATGAGCTGTGTTGCTTTTACGCCAAACATAACGTTTTGTATTGTTGCCAAAAAGTTCAATTTTGGTTTCATCTGACCAGAGCACCTTCTTCCACATGTTTGGTGTGTCTCCCAGGTGGCTTGTGGCAAACTTTAACCGACACTTTTTTATGGATATCTTTAAGAAATGGCTTTCTTCTTGCCACTCTTCCATAAAGGCCAGATTTGTGCAATATACGACTGATTGTTGTCCTAAGGACAGAGTCTCCCACCTCAGCTGTAGATCTCTGCAGTTCATCCAGAGTGATCATGGGCCTCTTGGCTGCATCTCTGATCAGTCTTCTCCTTGTATGAGCTGAAAGTTTAGAGGGACGGCCAGGTCTTGGTAGATTTGCAGTGGTCTGATACTCCTTCCATTTCAATATTATCGCTTGCACAGTGCTCCTTGGGATGTTTAAAGCTTGGGAATTTTTTTTGTATCCAAATCCGGCTTTAAACTTCTTCACAACAGTATGTCGGACCTGCCTGGTGTGTTCCTTGTTCTTCATGATGCTCTCTGCGCTTTTAACAGATTTCTGAGACTATCACAGTGCAGGTGCATTTATACGGAGACTTGATTACACACAGGTGGATTGTATTTATCATAATTAGTCATTTAGGTCAACATTGGATCATTCAGAGATCCTCACTGAACTTCTGGAGAGAGTTTGCTGCACTGAAAGTAAAGGGGCTGAATAATTTTGCACGCCCAATTTTTCAGTTTTTGATTTGTTAAAAAAGTTTGAAATATCCAATAAATGTCGTTCCACTTCATGATTGTGTCCCACTTGTTGTCGATTCTTCACAAAAAAATACAGTTTTATATCTTTATGTTTGAAGCCTGAAATGTGGCAAAAGGTCGCAAAGTTCAAGGGGCCCGAATACTTTCGCAAGGCACTGTATGTAAGAATGCTGTTCATCGACTACAGCTCAGCATTTAACACCATAGTACCCTCCAAACCCTTAAGCTCGAGACCCTGGGTCTCGACCCCGCCCTGTGCAACTGGGTCCTGGACTGCCTGACAGGCCGCCCCCAGGTGGTGAGGGTAGGAAACAACATCTCCACCCCGCTGATCCTCAACACTGGGCCCCACAAGGGTGCGTACTCAGCCCTCTCCTGTACTCCCTGTTCACCCATGACTGCTTGGCCATGCACGCCTCCAACTCAATCATCAAGTTTGCAGACGACACTACAGTGGTAGGCTTGATTACCAACAACAACGAGACGGCCTCCAGGGAGGTGGTGAGGGCCCTCGGAGTGTGGTGTCAGGAAAATAACCTCACACTCAACGTCAACAAAATAAAGGAGATGATCATGGACTTCAGGAAACAGCAGAGGGAGCACCCCCCCCCCCCCCCCCCCCCCCTCCCCATCCACAGACGGGACAGTAGTGGAGAAGGTGGAAAGTTAAGTTCTTCGGCATACACATCACGGACAAACTGAAATGGTCCACCCACACAGACAGCGTGATGAAGAAGGCGCAGCACCGCCTCTTCAACCTCAGGAGGCTGAAGAAATTTGGCTTGTCACCAAAAACACTCACAAACTTTTACAGATGCACAATCGAGAGCATCCTGTCGGGCTGTATCACCGCCTGGTACGGCACCTGCTTCACCCACAACCGTAAGGCTCTCCAGAGGGTAGTGAGGTCTGCACAACGCATCACCGGGGGCAAACTACCTGCCCTCCAGGACACCTACACTACCTGATGTCGCAGGAAGGCCAAAAAGATCATCAAGGACAACAACCACCCGAGCCACTGCCTGTTCACCCCGCTATCATCCAGAAGGCGAGGTCATTACAGGTGCATCAAAGCTGGGACCGAGAGACTAAAAAACATCTATCTCAAGGCCATCAGACTGTTAAACAGCCATCACTAACATTGAGTGGCTGCTGCCAACATACTGACTCAAATCTCTAGCCACTTTAATAATTAAAAATGGGATGTAATAGATGTATCACTAGCCACTTTAAACAATGTCACTTTATGTAATGTTTACATTCCCTACATTACTCATCTCATATGTATATACTGTACTCTATACCATCTACTGCATCTTGCCTATGCCGTTCGGCCATCGCTCATCCATGTATTTTTATGTACATATTCTTATTAATTCCTTTACACTTGTGTGTGTATAAGGTAGTTGTTGTGAAATTGTTAGATTACTTGTTCGATATTACTGCATGGTCGGAACTAGAAGCACAAGCATTTCTCTACACTCGTATTAACATCTGCTAACCATGTGTATGTGACAAATAAAATTGGATTTGATTCAGATATCGTGCACCAGCTGTTATTTACAAAAATACATAGTCCGCCACCCCTTGTCTTACCAGACGCTGCTGTTCTATCCTGCCGGTGCAGTGTATAACCAGCCAGCTGTGTGTTGATGGTGTCGTCGTTCAGCCACGACTCCGTGAAACATAAGATATTACAGTTTTGAATGTCCTGTTGGTAGTTTAATCTTCCGGGTAGATCATCAATTTTATGTTCCAAAGATTGCACGTTAGCTAGCAGAAGTGGGGGTTTATTCGATCGCCTACAAATTCTCAGAAGGCAGCCCACCCTCTGGCCCCCTTTTCTCTGCCTCCTCTTCACACAAATCACGGGGATCTGGGCCTGTTCCCGAGAAAGCAGTATATCACTCGGGTCGGGCTCGTCAGAATCTTTAAAGGAAAAAAAATATTCTGACAGTCCGTGGTGAGTAATCGCAGTCCTGATGTCCAAAAGTTATTTTCGGTCATAAGAGACGTAGCGGCAACATTATGTACAAAATGAGTTACAAACAACGCAAATAAATGAACAAAAAAACACAATCGGTTAGGGACACGTAAAACGTCAGCCTTCTTCTCCGGAGCCATAGTTACTTCTCCCGAGTCTATAGAGATTGCATTGCGGGAGAGTATATTTTGGGGAAAAAAGGAGGGGTGAAAGATATTTTCCTCTGCCAGCCTGTGCCCCATCCCTAAGAAAATAGCTTTCTGCCCCCTTGACACCATCCATTACTGTTGTGCTCTGGCAATAGCAGTCTATCCCTGGGGGGCATACTAACAGAATTGTGTTGTATTGTACATGTCAACAGCACACTCAATTTGGAAAGTGTAATAGACATTTAGTATAAACTAGTGTGCGTGGTGGTTGGTTTTTCTATCCTTGTGGGGACCTAAAATCCACAAAAGTTCCCACAAGGACAGTAAAACAAGGAAAATTCTCCCTCCTGGGGACATTTCCAATGACCCCATGAGCTTAGGGGTTAGGTTTAGGGTTAGAATTAGGGGTTAGTGGTTAGGTTTAAGGTTATGGGTTAGGCTTAGGTTCAATAGGATTTTGAATAGAAATCAATTTTAGGTCCCCCGAGGATAGAAGAACAAAACGTGTGTGTGTGTGTGTGTGTAAGGTAAACACCAATTAAAGAACCCTCTGGATAGTGTAGTCTCTGCTGACCTCTGACAATCTCTATGAAGGGAGATAAAGACCCAGCGTTTCCACAGCAACAACACCCCGATGCCCCAGAGGACAGTGGGTAGTGTGGTACACTAACACACCTCTCCTTTTGGCAGGGTAGTCCCTTCTATGGGCCACATCAATCAGGTCTCAGAGAGAAATCTCAGAGAGGCCTATGCACATCCATGATTTCTTATGTCGATAAAAAGGACCGAAAGTATTAGGCTAAAAAAGGGATATTCACACACTGATTTATGCTCTCAATAAACTGTGAAGGTTTATTTCAAAAGCTGTGTTAGCTATCTGTTAGCCTACAAATCCCTGACCAGAACTGACATTGTACAACATCAGCATGCTAGCAGTTAACATTAAGAAGGACAAGGCTTTGTAATCATTCAATTCCTTTTTATAGTTTAGTAAAACTGTCCAGGGTGCTGTAAAATTAGTCTAAAACTTCTGCTTTTCCCAGCCACACCATGTAGCTAAGTAGCTGTTGTTAGTATGGAGGGGGGGATGTTCGACGGGTTTGCATAAAAGTGCAATGAACAGTAATCCGGCATGTCTGATTCCTGCCATCTCCTTAATAGGTTGCCGCCGCCGCCCTGACAGCTAAACGTATTCCCGCCCAACAGGGGCTGACACGTGATCTGCAATGAATTCCCGCCGGGGCCTAGCAAATATAGAGCATTCTAATATCACACACAAACACATAGTGCTCCTCGGTCCCTCAGACCACATTCAAAGATTAGCTGCCGAGAAGCTAGAACAAAAGGCACACTTCAGAGAAGCAGCGCCGTTGTTAATGTATTGTGAAACCGACTGAGACAACATCACTTTAAAGCTCAATAGGTAGGCTATAGTGACGTGAAAGTGATTGAAAGGTCTATTAACAACGCAAAGATAAGCTACTGTACATAAAGTACATCATGTAATCTCCATACAGTACATGAAGTTCCCTGGTTCTTTCAACCTGTAAGGCAGCTGTAGGATCTTAATTTGATCACCCTGTTACAGGAGAACTTTCTTGAAATGCAGAAAATGTCAAACTTGTAGTGTATTTGAGGTTTTAAAAGGCTTCTGAAGGTTGTAATTTCCACTTAAATATTTCTGATTTGATTTTCCCTTACGAAAAACTCCTACAAAAATATCCAAATAATAATTCACATTTCCTGTTGCTTCAGGATTCTTTTTTTCCACCTGTAGCAAAATGGCTCAAATTAAGACCCTACACCTGTACAGGTCCAGAGCTCATCTTCTGCAGACAATGAAAGAGATGAGGGCAAAACAACTGTCTTTCATAACATTTCAAAGCAGTCATTTTCTATCTTTAGGAATACAAACAATATTGTGTGTGTGTGTCATGTTCAGTAACCTCGGCCCATTGAGGGACGGAGAGGAGAAACAACATGTATGACTTT
The DNA here is from genome assembly GCF_013265735.2 of Oncorhynchus mykiss. Lineage (NCBI taxonomy): Eukaryota > Metazoa > Chordata > Actinopteri > Salmoniformes > Salmonidae > Oncorhynchus > Oncorhynchus mykiss. Next base: position 18,797,721 of record NC_048579.1, read on the forward strand.
CAGCTGATTCGGAACATATACTAGACTACTGTGTATGGGAACATAACAGACCAGGCAACAACACACTTTATTTTTTGATTGGTGGCCAATTAATGGAAAATTAACACACATCATTTACATTGCTGTCTCATTACGAAGAACATCGTCATTCACTGGGTGTGAAATGGGTCCCACACGCTGTCTCGCAAAGCAGTATAATAATCAAAGGCATCTAAATGTATAGCGCTGCAGGAGGAAACCCTGTTCAATGTGCTACATCACGCATGTAATAAGCAGTTGTGAAATTTCTCATTGTTATTTATGAAGTATACTGAATTATTTAAAGGTACATCATGAGAAAAACCTGCAAAACATCTCCTCACTAATACTGGTATCATCTTAAGAAACCCAGCCAGTTTCGTAGCTAAATGTATCTTATACGTTCCTTTTGTAAAATATTTTAAATACATGCATTTTTCATGTGATATAAATGCATTATAAAAGTGTATTTATATCTCACATGGTATTGTCAGTTTGTAATGACAGAAAGGTACACGTTTGATATCAACTTTGGCAATATTTCCCCATTCCAAAAAAATACCCTTCCAAATCAATGGCAGTCTAATTTGACCACTGTTTGCATCCCATACACACAAAACATTAGGACTGATATCTAATATGCATTATTGTTGTTATTCATGCCTTCGCCATTAGAATTACTCTTCAGGACTGGGTGATAAGAGATATTCGACATGTCAGTGATTCCAGAGAAATTCAACATGCCAAAGATATGAGAGATATTAGACATGTCAAACCGTCTCCCTTTTTCTGGGACCCCAAATCATACCAGTCGCCATGTTAATGTGCCTTTGTTGTGGTGGGTAATGTCGGATTTTTAGGAGGGAGGTAGGCACTAAGCTTTTTCCTCCCAGAATCCTTCACAATGAGACAATTGTTGAACTGTGATGTTTCTGTCAAACTCCAAATTAAGAAACAGCAAGCGGCCCACATCGTTACTGTCTTTCTTTCACACAGCCTACATAGATGACCTTGAGGGAAGGGAAGGGAAGGGGGGGGAGAAGTGAGTGATTGCGGGAATAAAGACAAAAGCTAAAAAAATATTAAGATGTTTGCCATTAAGCTGTCGTAGTCCTAGCTCATGAATATTTATCAAGGTTGAAGTTTAAACCCACATTTGGAACATCTCTCTTTAAAAGCGTTTTTTCCCCCTTCTCCTCACTACTTGTTTCATTGTTGACATAATAGTACTGTCAATCTGTTGATGTGCTCTGAAGGACACACCTGCTAGGAGAAGGCTTTTATGCCAAAATATTTTTGAAGAACCACCAAATACGCTGCAAAAAACATAACTGAGAAGGAGCGTGACTCTTGACTAGGGTTGCAAAAGGTCGAAACTTTCTGGCAAATTTCCAGAATTTTCCCGTAAATTTTCCATGGGAAGTTAAGCCCTGGAATTTGGGTAATTTTGCTTAAATTCATCAAAAAAGGTTAGCTTTTAACAGTGAACCTTTTGTGGGATACACATAAGGCAATTCTAGGTATTGTGATTTATTAAACTATCCCCAATTCAATGGAATTGCAACCCTTTGCATGCACAGTGCATTCTTCCTTCATATGTGCAATGCACTCTTCCATCACATGTACAGCTGATTCTTAAGATCTTGCACACTAATTATATGCTATCGAGCCCACACTACTACACTGTCTGAGCCAAGGACTACATGCTTTCTGGTAAGTTTTGATTACAATACTGGGTGGAGTGAATATATCTTATATGACATACATTATTTTTTGTTAACTAGTAAATAGTAGCCTACAGCAAAGTGTGTTTATATAATTTCTTACTTGTTAACAATTTCTGCTAGATAGTTATTGCTACCATGTGGGTTTTAGCTTGCTTGAGCCTGATAACTGAGGAGTGTTCATTCACCTGTTTCCATACGTTTCATTTTAAAACTTTTATCTTACAAAGCAGTTGTTTAATCTAACTGCTTAACTATTTATCTGTACATGGAATTGTATTTGTTGTTTTTTTTAACATTTTTTCCCCCTAATTACAGGAAAATGCCACGGGCACTATCTGATGTGTGGAGACATTTCACTGGAACTAATGTAGAAGGAAAAGCTGTGTACATTTGCAAATACTGTGCCAAATCATATGTGAAGAATGCAACAAAGATGCAGAATCATCTGGCCATGTGCATAAAGTTCCCTCAGCGCTCACAACAAGCAACCTCTGACAAAAGTCCCTCTACTTCTATTTGAGGTGAAAATGATGAATCAGACACTTTATCGATAGCAACAGCTATTGGTCCTCCTGGAATCCAAAGTTTTTTTTGACTCAATGGAGGAACGTAGTCAGAGAAATGCTAATGAATGTCTTGCTCGAGCTGTGTATGCAACTGGCAATGGGTATTGGAAGAGATTTCTGAATGTTCTTCACCCAGCATACACTCCTCCAATCAGACATGCTTTATCTACTAATTTGCTGGATGCAGAGTTCAACAGAGTTCAAGTGAAGGTCAAGCAAATAATAGAGAAAGCAGACTGTATTGCAATCACCTCTGATCGGTGGTCAGATTTTTGTGAGGAAGGAATAATTAAACTACATAATCTCCACGCCTCAACCAGTATTCCACAAGAGCGCAGACACAAGGGACAACAGACACACCGGTCTCTACATTACAGATGAGCTGAAGGCAGTCATCAATGACCTTGAACCACAGAAGGTATTTGCACTGGTGACAGACAATGCTGCGAACATGAAGGCTGCTTGATCTAAAGTGTAGGAGTCCTACCCTCACATCACACCCATTGGCTGTGCTGCTCATGCATTGAATCTGCTCCTCAAGGTCATCATGGCACTGAAAACAATGGATATACTCTACTAGAGAGCCAATGAAATGGTTAAGTATGTGAAGGGTCATCAAGTTATAGCAGCAATCTACCTCACCAAGCAAAGTGAGAAGAATAAGAGCTCCACATTGAAGCTGCCCAGCAACTTCCGTTGGGGTGGTGTTGTCATCATGTTTAACAGTCTCCTGGAGGGGAAGAAGTTTGGCCATATCGATATGGACAGCCCCATCAAGAGGATCCTCCTGGATTATTTATTTTGGAGAGAGTGGTAAGCAGCCTGAAACCTATAGCAGTAGCCATTGCACGAATTGAGGGAGACAATGCCATCCTGTCTGATGTTCAGACTCTGCTTGCAGATGTAAGAGAATAAATCCGTACTGCCCTGCACACTTCACTGTTGCTCAAAGCAGAGGAAACTGCAGTTCTGAAATACATCAAAAAGACTTCTGCCTGAAGCCCATACACGCCGCAGTGTACATGTTGGACCCCAAGTATGCTGGCAAGAGCATCATGTCTGGTGCAGAGATCAACAAGGCCTATGGTGTCATCACTACTGTGTCTCGCCACTTTGGCCTGGACAAGGGCAAGGTTCTTGGCAGTCTGGCGAAGTACACTTCCAAGCAAGGGCTTTGGGATGGAGATGCAATATGGCAGTCGTGCCAACATATCTCATCAGCCACCTGGTGGAAGGGACTTTGTGGATCTGAGGCTCTTTACCTTGTTGCCTCCATCATCCTCCAAATCCCACCAACATCAGCCACATCAGAGCACAACTGGTCCTTGTTTGGGAACACACACACCAGAGCACGCAACAGGCTGACCAATACAAGGGTTGAAAAATTGGCCCATCCGGGCAAATTTGAGGCTTTTTGAGCCTGACAACGAGCCATCCTCAACAAGGTTTGAAAGTGACAGTGAAGATGAGGCCTCAGAGTCTGATGTTCAAGAGGTGGACATTGAGGAGGTCCAAGGAGAAAACATGGAAGCCTGAGAGGAAGACAACCAAAGCTGTAGTTTGTAGACTATCATTTTATGTATGTTGAAAACATTTTGGGAGATGCGATGGATCATTGGGGATCATTCGATATTCCCTTTCTTTTGTTTGTTTGTTCAGTGAAATCATCCCATGTGAAGAGTCAACTCATTTAATTAAAGTTCAATTCTTAACTAAATTGTTTTTTTTTATTTCTATTGGTAGGACTTAATTACAAATTATTATGTGTACTTATGATAAGGTAAAAGGTTTATGTTTCTATCTCCATATGATATGGTAAATATATCCAATGCAAAAAACATCTACATTTAAAAAGTATTACTATTAATTCGCATATATTTGCGTTAATTACCATATATTCTCATTCATTCCCATATATTCCCGTTAACTATTGACACCAACTTCTTGTGACTCTGAACAAGTCCAAATATGGACACCGTACGTACAACTACAACCCTGACTGTTGATGTTGCTTCTTAACTTCTGGACTAAGGAGTACAAAACCAGTACATTTCATAACATTGTGACAACTGTCAATCATCCCAGGATCCTCTTCTTTTAAGCCTAGACAATGTTAATTAACTAGACCTACAGTGCTCCCACATCCCTTATCCCATAATTAAGCCCTTACAGAGGCTAGAAGAGCACAACTTAACTTACTTCCACGTCAGAGGAACCTGTTCCCCTCGGGACATTGTGCTGCTGTGTAATGCTTTGTGAACTGTACACACACACACACACATATACGCACGTCATCTATAGGTGTGTGCGGTGGGTTTTTCTAATGGGTACTGCCTGCTATCTACCTTCACCTCATAGGAAGAACTTGTTCACCTCGACACACTCCTGCTGCGCATCATGAATTGTAAGCACAGGCACACACATACTAACTCTCTACAGTATGTGCGCATGTGTTCTCTCTTGGGCCTTATGGTTTTGTCCTAGATATATATAGGTTTCCATGCCTATGATATGTTCATATGTCAAATAAATATGATGAACTCTTGTGCAATGTGAATAGTGAGTGAGCTGCTCTCACAATGTAAAGCAGGATGATTTGTGAGTACATTTTCCTCATATAGAAATTACAGTCTCAATAAGAGCATGAAAACACCATTGTGTCAAAAATGGCCATTCCTACACGGGGAGATCAACCTATATACCGCAGTTGACCATCTTGAGTCAATTTCAGTGGCCCCGTGGAAATCGAATTAGCATAATAAAAATATTCCCATCAAAATTTGTCAGTTTAAGATAGAGATCAGTTTTTTTTGCATGGGCTGCGCCTCAATCCACCACATCTGCCAATTGCGGCCTTATGCATCTGCATTGGAAGGTGGCCGATATACAGCGGTATTTGTCAGACCATGAGACATCCAGGAAATTGGTCTTCTCACAAAAACATCTGTAGTGTCTGTACTGACTGGCCTTCACACTATTATGACCCCTCTATGGAAAGGTTTTGCTCTTTTATGCCCACAAGCCTCACATGACTCGCCGTTACCAGTAAAAAATATAAATGAATGGAAGTATATATATGTAAGTAGTTAAGTACCTAAAAAAGGGGGTAAATATGTGTGAAAAAAATACAAATAGTTACAAATACAAATATCTTTCATTGCCTTTAAATTGTTTAAAAGCCTCCCCCTTTTTCCTCTAAACATAACAATGGTCATTATGGCCAAACAGTTCTATTTTTGTTTCATCAGACCAGAGGAAAAAGTACAATCTTTGTCCCCATGTGCAGTTGAAAACCGTAGTCTGGCTTTTATATGGCGGTTTTGGAGCAGTGAGTTTGAAGGTAGGCCTTGAAATACATCCACAGGTACACCTCCAATTGACTCAAATTATGTCAATTATCCTATCACAAGCTTCTAAAGCCATGACATAATTTTCTGTAATTGTCCAAGCTGTTTAAAGGCACAGTCAACTTCTGACCCACTGGAATTGTGATATAATGAATTATAAGTGAAATAATCTGTCTGTAAACAATTGTTGGAAAAATTACTTGTGTCATGCACAAAGTAGATGTCCTAACTGACTTGCCAAAACTATAGTTTGTTAACAAGAAATTTGTGGCGTGGTTGAAAAACGAGTTTTAATGACTCCAACCTAAGTGTATGTGAACTTCTGACTTCAACTGTAACTATCTGTTTTTCTATGAATTAATCTGTTATTCATTCATTCATTCATCTGTTATTTTTCGGGGATACCTAAAGGGGTCCTAAAATTCTAGATCAAATAGCTGAATGATCCTTGGTATGACCGTCATAAAACAATTCTCCCCAGCTTAGACTCTAGAGGGTTAACAACATCGCTCAAGCCTCCATTTGCACATACTAGCAGCCCAGCAGTGGCCGTTCACAATGACGCAGAGTCACCGACCCCAATTACCTCGCTGTGTTTTATCAAAGATGCCGCTTGATCAGTCCACTGTCGCATTGGCTGCATCTCTTACAAATGCTCACAATGGCTGCCTCGCCCACTAATTCCCAGAAATGTCACTTCAATTTCACACAGCTCCTTATTGGCCTATTTGGGCTAAATATCATGTATTTTAACTAGAACTGAGCTTTCCCCCATCCATTAATCTCCTTCTGTAAAAGTCTCTCAATCTCACACACACACACACACACACACACACACACACACACACACACACACACACACACACACACACACACACACACACACACACACACACACACACACACACACACACACAAAGTCTCTGGCCCCATTTAGATAGCAAACCACCGTCTGTCCCTGCGTGACCCCCATGTATTTCTACCACCGGTCAGAGGGGATGGCATGTAATTCACTTTTACAATCACTTCACCAAAGGGGGATGAAGCATTTAATGAAGAAGCAGTGACTCATAAAAGTAGGCTATTCGGCAGCCGATAAGTCTGGAGACTGAGGGGAATCTGAGGGGAGAGTTCAGTGGCTAAAAAAGCGTCTTGTAGTCATAGCCGTCACTCACACAATCCCCATGTTCCCCCTGTGACGCTGCCACTGTTAAACAGTAGAGCTCTGTGACATTTGAGGTAGGCCGGGATATGGCGAAGACACTGATTTCATTGGTCAGGTCATTACAACACAGTGATTTCATTGGTCACTTCATTAGGACACTGTGATTTCATTGGTCACATTGCTAAGCACTTTCCCAATCCTGTCGGTGCTACTTAATAGTAATGTTTAGGCGGCACGTTACATCCAAGCTGTCTGCCTTGAGCTAACAGCGGAACATTAAAACCATTCAGAAAGATCAAAGAGGCGATCAAAGAAATGTTGTACAGAAAATGTAGACCTGGAGCCATTGCCTTTGAGGCACAGACAGCTAGTTCCTTAGCATATGTATCCCTCATTCACATGCCTTACCTTAAAATAGTATGTAATCCTTTTGGAAAACTTATTGAAATGCCTTCACAAAGTATTACTCACAGTGGCAAGAAAAAGTATGTGAACGCTTTGGAATTATCTGGATTTCTGCATGAATTGGTCATAAAATTAGATCTGATCTTCATCTAACAGACAAACATAGTGTGCCTAAACTAATAACGCGCAAATTATTGTATTTTTGTCTATATTGAATACATAATTTAAACATTCACAGTGTAGTTTGGGAAAAGTATGTGAACCCCTAGGCTAATGACTTCTCCAAAAGCTAATTGGAGTCAGGAGTCAGCTAATCTGGAGTACAATCATTGAGACGAGATTGGAGTTGTTGGTTAGAGCTGCCCTGCCCTATTAAAAACACTCACAAAAATGTTGTTTGCTATTTACAAGAAGCATTGCCTGATGTGAACCATGCCTCGAACAAAAGAGATCTCAGAAGACCCAAGATTAAGAATTGTTGACTTGCATAAAGCTGGAAAGGTTTACAAAAGTATCTCTAAAAGTGTAGATGTTCATCAGTCCACTGTAAGACAAATTGTCAATAAATGGAGAAAGTTCAGCACTGTTGCTACTCTCCCTAGGAGTGGCCGTCCTGCAAAGATGACTGCAAGAGCACAGTGCAGAATGCTCAATGAGGTTAAGAAGAATCTTAGAGTGTCAGCTAAAGACTTAAAGAAATCTCTGGAACATGCTAACATCTCTGTTGACGAGTCTACAATACATAAAACAGAAAACAAGAATGGTGTTCATGGGAGGACACCACGGAAGAAGCCACTGCTGTCTAAAAAAAACATTGCTGCACATCTGAAGTTCGCAAAAGAGCATCTGGATGTTCCAAAGCGCTACTGGCAAAATATTCTGTGTACAAATTAAACTAAAGTTGAGTTGTTTGGAAGGAACACACAACAACATCAAAACCTCATCCCAACTGTAACGTAGGGTGAAGGGTGCATCATTGTTTGGACCTGCTTTGCTGCCTCAGGGCCTGGACAGCTTGCTATCATCGACGGAAAAATGAATTCACAGGTTTATCAAGACATTTTGCAGGAGAATGTGAGGCTATCGGTCCTCCTATTGAAGCTCAACAGAAGTTGGGTGATGCAACAGGACAACGACCCAAAACACAGAAGTAAATCAACAACAGAATGGCTTCAACAGAAGAAATATGAGTCCTGACCTCAACCCGATTGAGATGCTGTGGCATGACGTCAAGAGTGTGGTTCACACCAGACATCCCAACAATATTGCTGAACTGAAACAGTTTTGAAAAGAGGAATGGTTCATAATTTCTCCTGACCATTGTGCAAGTCTGATCCGCAACTACAGAAAACGTTTAGTTGAGGTTATTGCTGCCAAAGTAGGGTCAACCAGTTATTAAAACCAAGGGTTCACAAACTTTTCCCACCCTGCACTGTGAATGTTTACACAGTGTGTTCAATAAAGACATGAGAAAGTATAATTGTTTGTGTGTTATTAGTTTAAGCAGACTGTGTTTGTCTATTGTTGTGACTTAGATCAGATCAAATTGTATGACTAATTATGCAGAATTCCAGGTAATTCCAAAGGGTTCACATTCTTTTTCTTGCCACTGTATATGCAAGAGGCCATATTTAGACACAGATTCCCAATATGAATAAATGTTGATCACAACCAAGACGCTGTGTTGACTTAGCGAGAGGGAGGGGGAGCGGTAGAGAGAATGAGAAGGAAAGAGAGAGTGAGAGAGCTGCTGAGCTGTATTGGGTTGTGCTGCTGTACCTTGTCAGCTCCAGGTGTTGGGGTCACTGCTAGCTGGGCTTCTGGGGCTTTTTTCACCGCCTCAGCGAAGGACACTCCTGATTCAGCAACAAGTCCTGGCAAACAAAAAGTGGATTCAGTTTACAAAAAACATCAAATACCCCCGTGTTAAAAGTTAGTCAAATGGCAACCAATCCTTAAAAAGGGGTACATCACAATACAATGTGTATCACCTAGGTAAATAAACCTATGGCAAAGAATTGCTGAAAATGGGTACATCATAGATACTGTATTTATCCGTTGGGTATTAAACATGTAATACTAATGTGGAAAAGAAGGGGGTTGAGTGATAAATGGCAGATATGTGAGAGCAGAACTAATAAACAGGCTCTGGCCTCTCACTAAAATGGCCACCCCGATCAAAACTACAGATCACAAAATGGCCGGCTGCCAAAACTACAATTCCCAGAAGCAAGGGGAACGCTATCCCTTGACCTCGCCTGCGGCCTGTGTGGACAAGGACGGAGAAACAAGCACACAGGTACTGTCCTGTTCTAAAGTCCTCTCATTCTTCGGGTGATTTTGGTGACGGTTTCCCGCTTAATTTGTGACAAATTCTCCTAATCTTGAAGAGGTTTGTCATATGTGGTAGAGAATGCGGGCATATGGACTAACCATATCGCTGGTTAGGTAGAGGAAAAAAATGTTCAGTTAGCACTCCAAAGGGGAGTCAGGCTTTTTTTGTGGCTTTGTTTGGTTCGGACAGATTGCTCGGGGAAAATGAGTATGGGGGGAGCCATACAGGCCCTGTTACAAGCGGTGGCCGCCCAACAAGAGGCAACTAGAGCTCAACAAATAGCTCATCAGGATGCAATGTGAATGTATCAGGACACATTACAGGTCCAGCACCACAACAACCAGCTGTTCAGAGAGGAGCAAGAGAGAAACACCCGGGAGTTAAGAGGCCTAAAGGGAATCACAGGACCAAATTAGGGCTCATTTACCAGCTGCAAATACCCAAAGGCGGGACGGCCCAAAACCAGGATCCAACCCTGCAGCAAGCCAGAGCAGATGTGCAGGACATAGATGGTACTCCCATAAATGATGGAACGATGCCTAATAGTTTTCCCCACTTCATCATGAAAAAGGGTTTGGTGTACAGAGTGTCAAAAATAGGGGTTGATGTGGTGGAGAACTTGGTATCGATAAAACCTGAGACCGGATTGTAAGGAGGTTTTACTGGCCAGGAATTCAGGCTGAAGTGGCTCGGCATTGTAGAGAGTGCCCGGAGTGCCAGTTAATTAACAGCTCCCCGACCAGCTGTTAGAAGCCCGCTAGCACCATTCCCAGTAATCGAAACACCATTTGAGAGGATAGCGATGGATATAGTGGGCCCACTACCCAAATCCGCCAGAAGGCACCAATACATTCTGGTCATTCTAGATTATGCCACTCGCTACCCAGAAGCCATTCCCCTTCGGACGATGGCTTCCAAAAATATTGCCATGGAATTAGTGCTCCTGTTCACCAGGGTAGGGGTTCCAAAGGAGATCCTTACTGACCAGGGACCCTTTATATCCCGCCTTATGGCGGACCTTTGTAAATTGTGGTAGGTGAAACAGTTGACATCGGTTTTACCATCCTCAGATGGACAGGCAAGTTGAGAGATTGAACTGCACCCTGGTTTTCCCACTTTGAGCTGGTATATGGGAGGCACCCCCAGGGAATCTTAAGATATCGCCCGGAAAACCTGGGAGCACCAATCCACCCCGTATACTAGTGTTATAGAGCATGCCACGGCAATGCAAGACCGGATAGCCACAGTCATGCCAATCGTCAGAGAGCACATGAGACAAGCACAAGGGCACCAGCGGCAAACTTATAACAGGCAGGCTACCCTTAGGGAATTTCAACCGCAAGAAAAGGTGTTAGTGCTGGTCCCAACGACAGAGTTCAAACTACTAGCCACATGGAAAGGACCATATGAAGTACTGGAGAGAACAGGAGAAGTTAATTATTGGATCCGACGGCCCACGGAACATATCTATCACATAAACCTGTTAAAAGCATGGAAAGTGAGAGAAACACTAACGGTCACGTACTCCACACACACTCAGGAGACAGCCAAAGTAAATATTTCACCTAGGTTCACTTAGGTTGGAGTCAATAAAACTTGTTTTTCAACCACTCCACAAATTTCTTGTTAACAAACTATAGTTTAGCAAGTCGGTAGGAACATCTACTTTTTCCAACAATTGTTTACAGACAGATTATTTCACTTATAATTCACTGTATCCACTTCCAGTGGGTCAGAAGTTCACATACATTAAATTGACTGTGCCTTTAAACAGCCTCGAAAATTCCAGAAAATTATTTTACGGCTTTAGAAGCTTCTGATAGGCTAATTGACACCATTTGAGTCAATTGGAGGTGTACCTGTGGATGTACTTCAAGGCCTACCTTCAAACTCAGTGCCTCTTTGCTTGACATCATGGGGAAATCAAAAGAAATCGGCCAAGACCTCAGATAAAATAAAATAAATTGTAGACCTCCACAAGTCTGGTTCATCCTTGGGAGCAATTTCCAAACGCCTGAAGGTACCACGTTCATCTGTACAAACAATAGTATGCAAGTATAAACACCATGGGACCACGCAGCCGCCATACAGCTCAGGAAGGAGATGCGTTCTGTCTCCTAGAGATGAATATACTTTGGTGCGAAAAGTGCAAATCAATCCCAGAACAACAGCACCTGTTGGACCTTGTGAAGATGCTGGAGGAAACAGGTACAAAAGTATCTATATCCACAGTAAAAGAAGTCATATATCGACATAACCTGGAATGCCGCTCAGCAAGGAAGAAGCCACTGCTCCAAAACCGCCATATAAAAGCCAGACTACGGTTGGCACATGGGGACAAATATTTTACTTTTTTGAGAAATGTCCTCTGGTCTGATGAAACAAAAATATAACTGTTTGGCCATAATAACCATTGTTACGTTTAGAGGAAAAAGGGGGAAGCTTGCAAGCCGAAGAACACCATCCCAACTGTGAAGCACAGGGGTGGCAGCATCATATTGTGGGGTGCTTTGCTGCAGGAGTGACTGGTGCACTTCACAAAATAGATTGCATTAAATGTATTTGGCTAAGGTGTATGTAAACTTCCGATGTCAACTGTATATACAGTGAATTATAAGTGAAATAATCTGTCTGTAAACAATTGTTGGAAAAATGACTTGTGTCATGCACAAAGTAGATGACCTAACCGACTTGCCAAAACTATAGTTTGTTAATAAGACATTTGTGGAGTGGTTGAAAAAATAGTTTCAATAACTCCAACCTAAGTGTATGTAAACTTCTGATTTCAACTGCATGTACAGTACCAGTCAAAAGTTTGGATACACCTACTCATTCAATTGTTTTTCTTTATTTCTAAATGTTCTACATTGTAGAATAACAGCGAAGACATCAAAACTATTAAATAACACATATGGAATCATGTAGTAACCAAAAAAGTGTAAACAAATCAAAAAATGTATTTATATTTGATATTCTTAAAAGTAGCCAACCTTTGCCTTGACAGCTTTGCACGCTCTCGACATTCTCTCAACCAGCTTCATGAGGTAGTCACCTGGAATGCATTTCAATTAACAGGTATGCCTTGTTAATTTGTGGAATGTCTTTCCTTAATGCGTTTGAGCCAATCAGTTGTGTTGTGACAAGGTAGGGGTGGTAAACAGAAGATAGCCCTATTTGGTAAAAGACCAAGTCCATATTATGGCAAGAACAGCTCAAAAAAGAGAAATGACAGTCCATCATTACTTTAAGACATGAAGGTCAGTCAATCTGGAAAATGTCAAGAACTTTGAAAGTGCAGTCGCAAAAACCATCATGCGCTATGATGAGCCTGGCTCTCATGAGGACCACCACAGGAAAGGAAGTCACAGAGTTACCTCTACTGCAGAGGATAAGCTCATTAGAGTTACCAGCCTCAGAAATTGCAGTCCAAATAAATGTTCCACAGAGTTCAAGTAACAGACACATCTCAACATCAACTGTTCAGAGGGGACTGTGTGAATCAGGCCTTCATGGTCGAATTGCTGCAAAGAAACCACTACTAAAAGGACATCAATAATAAGAAGAGACTTGTTTGGGCCAAGAAACACGAGCAATGGACATTAGACCATTTTAGATTTTTGGTTACAACCGCCATGTCTTTCTGAGACGCAGAGAAGATAAAAGGAAAAATCTCTGCATGTGTGGTTCCCACCGTGAAGCTTGTAGAAGGAGGTGTGATGGTGTGGGAGTGCTTTGCTGGTGACACTGTCTGTGATTTATTTATTCTGCAGTGATATGCCATCCCATCTGATTTGCACTTAGTGGGACTATCATTTGTTTTTCAACAGGACAATGACTCAACACGCCCCCAGGCTGTATAAGGGCTATTTGACCAAGAAGGAGCGTGATGGAGTGCTGCATCAAATGACCTGTCGACAATCACCCGACCTCAACCCAATTGAGGTGGTTTTGGATGTGTTGGACCTCAGAGTGAAGGAAAAGCAGCCAACAAGTGCTCAGCATATGTGGCAACACTGTTTTGGTTACTACATGATTCCATATGTGTTCTTTCATAGTTTTGATGTCTTCACTATTATTCTACAATGTAGAAAATAGTAAAAATAAAGTAAAACCCTTGAATGAGTAGGTGTGTCCAAGCTTTTTGACTGGTACTGTATGTATACATGTATGCATGCATGTATGTATATTATGTGTGCTTGTTTGTGTGTGTAATCATATGTATGGAAACATTTATTCTAGGAGGTGGGATATTGCTTCCACATCCGAAAAATGAGAATTACATTTCAAGTGCCAAAGTAAGTTTTTTTTTTTGGGATGTGGAAGCAATATATCCCACCTCCTAGAATAAATGTTTCCATACATACGATTACACACATAGTGTCACACCCTGATCAATTTCACCTGTCCTCGTTATTGTCTCCACCCCCTCCAGGTGTCGCTTGTTTCCCCATTGTATTTATCCCTGTGTTTCCTTTCTCTCTGTGCCAGTTCGTCTTGTATGTTAGTCAAGTCATCCAGCGTGTTTTCCCGTACTCCTTTTGCTATTCTCTCTTTGATAGTCCTCCTAGTTTTGACCCCTGCCTGACTCTAGACTTCTTTCCCACCTGCCTGATCATCCTGCCCGGCCTGACCTTGATTCTGCCTGCCCTTCGGTACCTTTTAAACTCTGAACTGGTTTTGACCCTTTTCCCTGTCCACAACAAGTCTCTTGCCTTCCCTATTGGATTAATACATATTGTAAGACTCCGACCATCTGCATCTGGTTCTCGCCTTGTGTCATGATAGATAGCTTTGTATAAATGCTAAAACATCAATAGGGAATCATCAAGGAAAAGGTTAGGTCGCTTCGACCACATGTCATCTTATTAATATTTGTTACCTATATTTAACGAGGCAAGTCAATTAAGAACAAATTCTTATTTACAATGACGGCCTATCAAGAGGCAAAAGGCCTCCTGCGGGGACAGGGGCTTTTTATAAAAAAATTTAATGTTGAACAAAAAACAGATCATGACACGAGAGACACTACATAAAGAGAGAACTAAGACGACAACACAGCATGGTAGCAACACAACATGACAACAACACGGTAGTGACACTGCACAATACGGACAATATGGTAGCACAATATGGTAGCAGCACAAAACATTGTTAGGCACAGACAACAGCACAAAGGGCAGCAATACAGACAACAATACATCAGGCGAAGCAGCCACAACTGTCAGTAAGAGTGTCCATGATTGAGTCTTTGAATGTAGAGATGGAGATAAAACTGTCCAGTTTTAGTGCTTTGTGGAGCTCGTTCTAGTCGCTAGCAGCCGCGACTTGAAAAGAGAAGCGACCCAGGGAGGTGTGTGCTTTCGGGACATTTAACAGAATGTGACTGGCAGAACAGGTGTTGTATGTGGAGGATGAGGGCTGCAGTAGGTATCTCAGACAGTGGGGAGTGAGGCCTAAGAGGGTTTTATAAATAAGCGTCAACCAGTTGGTCTTGCGCCAAGTATACAGAGATGACCAGTTTACAGAGGAGTATAGAGTGCAGTGATGTGTCCTATAAGGAGCATTGGTGGCAAATCTGATGGCAGAATGGTAAAGAACATCTAGCTCTTCGAGAGCACCCTTACCTACCGATCTATGAATTACGTCTCCTTAATCTAGCATGGGTAGGATGGTCATCTGAATCAGGGTTAGTTTGGCAGCTGGGGTGAAAGAGGAGAGATTAAGTTGGAGGAAACCAAGTCTAGATTTAACTTTAGCCTGCAGCTTGGATATGTGCTGAGAGAAGTACAGTGTACCGTCTAGTTATACTCCCAAGTACTTGTATAAGGTGACTGACTACCTCAAGCTCTAAACCCTCAGAGGTAGTAATCACAATAGTGGGGAGAGGGGGGCATTCTTTTTACCGAACCACATGACCTTTATTTTGTAGGGCAGAGAAAGATTGTTGGACACTAAGAAAGCTTTGTTGTAGAGAGTTTAACACAAAATCCAGGGAGGGGCCAGCTGAGTATAAGACTATCATCTGCGTATAAATGGATGAGAAAGCTTGTAATATGATTGCAAGCTCAGTGTTTCTGAAGGACACTGTGTGAAGAGAAGCTGTATAGTGTTTAAGCTCAGTGTTTCTGAAGGACACTGAAGAGAAGCTGTAAAGTGTTTATGAAGGACACTGTGTGAAGAGAAGCTGTATAGTGTTTAAGCTGTGTTTCTGAAGGACTCAGTGAAGAGAAGCTGTAAAGTGTTTAAGCTCAGTGTTTCTGAAGGACGCTGTGTGAAGCAGCTACATAGTGTTTTTTTTTTTGTTTGTTGTTTTTTAACCTTTATTTTGCTAGGCAAGTTAGTTAAGAACAAATTCTTATTTACAATGACGGCCAACCCCGGCCAAACCCTAACCCGGACGACGCTGGGCCAATTGTGCGTCGGCCTTTGGGATTTGCAATCACGGCCGATTGTGATACAGCCTTGAATCGAACCAGGGTCTGTAGTGACGCCTCTAGCACTAAGATGCAGTGCCTTAGACCGCTGCGCCACTCGGGAGCCCAAGCTCAGTGTTTAAGCTCAGTGTTTCTGAAGGACACTGTTTGAAGAGAAGCTGTATAGTTAGTGTTTAAGCTCAGTGTTTCTGAAGGATACTGTGTGACGAGAAGGTGTATAGTGTTTAAGCTCAGTGTTTCTGAAGGACACTGTTTGAAGAGAAGCTGTATAGTTAGTGTTTAAGCTCATTGTTTCTGAAGGAACACTGTGTGACGAGAAGGTGTATAGTGTTTAAGCTCAGTGTTTCTGAAGGACACTGTTTGAAGAGAAGCTGTATAGTTAGTGTTTAAGCTCATTGTTTCTGAAGGAACACTGTGTGACGAAAAGGTGTATAGTGTTTAAGCTCAGTGTTTCTGAAGGATACTGTTTGAAGAGAAGCTGTATAGTGTTTAAGTTCAGTGTTTCTGAAGGAACACTGTGTGACGAAAAGGTGTATAGTGTTTAAGCTCAGTGTTTCTGAAGGATACTGTTTGAAGAGAAGCTGTATAGTGTTTAAGTTCAGTGTTTCTGAAGGAACACTGTATGAAGAGAAAAAGCTCTATAGTTAGTGTAAGTTCAGTGTTTCTGAAGGACACTGTATGAAGAGAAGAAGCTCTATAGTTAGTGTAAGTTCAGTGTTTCTGAAGGACACTGTATGAAGAGAAGAAGCTCTATAGTTAGTGTAAGTTCAGTGTTTCTGAAGGACACTGTATGAAGAGAAGAAGCTCTATAATTTGTGTTTAAGTTCAGTGAAGGTGTAAGGATGAAAGGTTTCGGGTCTAAATTGGTCACGATGTCAGCGGTCGCTTGCGTAAGACATTACGGCACCGCTGACCTTTTCCGCAGGAGTCGGATAGCTTGTCTCTACGATATCTGTTGACTCTGAATGCTCTTGACATTTGACGCCAGGTTATTGGGTGCAGGGATATTGTTTTAACGTATCGTGGTCTAGGCTGTGTAGAACAATGCCATAATCACTGTGGCTTTCCAGACTCAATTTATTTTCGCTTCCATCATTGAAACTGACATTTTCAGCTCAGATCTGACAACGCAATCTCCAAATAATATGTCACTTATGAAAGGAAAAACATCAAATACGTCCATCAAATTTGTTTGACATTTGTAGTTAAGTAAGGAAGGCAAGATGGAAATATTGCTGTGGTGTATTTTATGGGCCATTATATGCATCATCTATATATAGCATTATTCTACATCAGTTAGTTTACATGATTCAACATGGATGGCTAAGTGGGTCAATGAAAATTGGGGCGAATGCTTCGTTAAGTCAATATTTATGTTGCAAGTCACATGACATTTATGCAAGAATTATGGAGGCCTGCTGTGCTTAAGTGCTACTTATCCAAGCCCCAGACCCAGTTCACTCATAGGCTGGTAATCAAAAATCCATGTATTTACTTAGCTGTACCTAGTGAGCCATGGCTGAGAAACTGTGGCACGACATCCAACATTTGACTCAAGCCAAAACACGGCATAGAACAATTCCTTTCTCCACTCGATAGGCTTCATTTGTGTGTGTGTGTGTGTGTGTGTGTGCGCACACATGCACTCGCATGTGTTTCTGCCAAAAAAGACAGAGTGCTTAATTTCAACCGTCCCGAAGACGAGGAGGCAATTGGTCTTGGCAGACTTATTGAATGAAGTCAGGTTCCATCCGGGCTACATTTTAGAGACGTATTTATTGGTTAGTTTCTAAGCCTCGGTCCCTGGCGTGGAATCTAAAATGAGGCCAAAAAGCCCGGCCTGTCAACAACATACAGGAACTGTCTCCCCCGTCACCCTAAAACATGACAGAAATACTAATATTAATGAGATCACTCAGCATAGAAATTACACTGGAGAAGCACATTACCCCCCACCTGCTCGACCCAACCACTATCCCCCAGATTCAGACCCTCCACCCCCGCCCTGCTTCCCACCTCTGGAATATAATAAACAATGACAAGCGATTGAAACGGAGCACTGCATGTAATGAAAATGGACTTTGGTTGTCGTCGTAGGACCTAGAACAGCGGCTCTGTCTCTGTTCCCCCCAGACCATGTATTGCGTCGCGCAGGGCCTGGTGTTTGCGAAGTGGGGGAGGGGAGGACGCAGAGACACTTCATTCTTTATTGTTTAATTAACAGTGTGAAGAGATGAGCTCTCGTCAACATCATCTCCGCAGGCATTTTTTTTTTATGAGCAACTTATGACAAGATCTAATGATTAGACTGGTGGTGAAGCAAAAGGCCTGATTAATCAAACACATGCCATACATTTCTCTGGCTTTGTTATACTGTTTTGTCTATCTGCCTCTAAGCTACTCATAAATCATATATCTTCCTCCCTCATTCATAATCTCTATATAGAGTGTCGCTAATGAGGAGATTCAAGCCTTCAGTGTTGAATTGTTTCGTGTTTTGGCCATTGTAACACAAACTAGATCTTTGAGCAGTGTTGTAATTGCCTCACACTGTGGATTGGTACATTGAAACCACACCTGGGTTCAGATGGTATTCACTTTCTTTCGTACTTTAGCTGCGCTCCATTAAGCTTGCCTGGCATGACCGAACCAATGGAATCATCTTAAAAGTGCAAACCCTGCCCATCCGGCACTCTAGGCAGACGCAATCAAAGACCCAAAGTATTGGAAAAAAACTAATAATAATACAACCCATCCAAGTCTGGTTGAAACATTAATAGGTTTTCATTAAGTATAATTGACGATCTATGTGAATGCATGATTATACATGAACGTTCTGAGGAAAACACACTCACACAATGGAAGGGAAAACAACCAAGCGGATGCATTCCACTTGCGAGTTTTGACTTCCATTAAAATGTATTCGAGGCGCATAAGCAGTGTTTATGGAAACCGGGAAAACATTGGTGAAAGGTGAGACCACAAAACAAGTATGCATAATAAAATAATAATTAAAGCCTAATTTAGGAGTGCTAATCTCTAAAAAGCCATCGATTCAATGCCATTTATTAAATGCTAAGACATTAAATTCCTCTCGCTGACATTTAAATGCTGTGACCAACTGACGAAAGGATTACTAAGTGTTGACTGTCTTTTCTCTTTCCTGCTGTACGTCAGATGATTCAGACATGGATTCAAATAGTACTAGTCTTTAATCTACGTTGAGTATTTGATTGCGCCTGCCTGGAGTGCCAGATGGGCGGGGTTTGAACTTTTGGGAATATTCCATTGGGTCCATTTCCTCAGGTGAGCTCAATCAAGAGCAGCTAGTGTATTTGAACACAGGTCTGCTACTGTACATACATTCGATTTTGGGGAAGGAAATACCATTTCATCTTTATGATAATGGGGCAATGAGAGCCAATCGATCCCATTGATCAAACTTCCAGATGACAAAATTCATGCCCAAAAATCGCCATGAATCAGACTAATCAATTGATTATTATGACAAAACATGTCAGCTGCACAAACAGAACATCAATCCAAATATTCACTGAAATGCACACATTTGTCTTACTGTTTGAATGCAGCTTCTATGATATAGCCCTGCCTAGTGTTTGAAATGCCAAAATTGTTTATTTTACACTTAGAAGCAAAGACTTCTTCAGATTAATTGATGCTGCAAAAAAAATCGGCTCTTAGAATTATTAACCGCTTGATCTTTTCTGTATGCCGGTTCCATGCTGGCTTAAGCCTTTGAAGTGTCAAAGTTCAAGAGAATTCACTGAGGAAAATGTTTTCATTTGTCTTAATTTAGTACACTTCCAGATGAACATGTGAGTGAATTACTGGACATCCTTTTAATGTCGAAACCAGCATAAACATATCCAACATGGGTGCCCTCTAAACTCCATCAGATGGAGGAATCGGCTGAACACAAAAGAATGCTAATATACCAAAGGAACAAAGTAGGCAGGAAATTATATTGAATAACAGCATGAGTCACTCTGTACATGTATCTCCATAAGGGTTCCTATAGCAGCGTTCTTCAACTCCGGTCCTGGAGAGCTACTGCAAGCGCAGTCTTTTGTTCTAGCCCTGCAGTAACACCAGCTGAACCCGCTATTATGGTTCAGACCAAAGACCAAGATTAGTTGATGATTTAAAGCAGGGGTATTGGTGCTGGGCTGGAACAAAAACCTGCACACCCAGTATCGCAGCTCTCCGGGGCCAGCGTTGGAGAAACTCTGTTGTATACGTCAGTCTTACTCACCCTGCAGGGCCCTGTAGCCACAGCCTAGACAGGCAGAGTTGGCCACGTCAATGGTGTACACGGGAGCATCGAACACGTCAGATAGCACCTGAGTATGGAGAGAAGAGGAATGGGACCGCATGCTATTGGAAATATTACTGTCTGCAAATGTTACATTATGAGTCACTGTCCGTAATATAGAAAGCAATGTCTAATGACACATACCTGAACCGAATTCTATACTGTGGATTGTATCTGTATTTACACAGGTTCGTGGTGGCTTAAATAAGATCTCTAAACACTGCAGAGAGGATAGAAGGCTATCATTTTCATCCATTTCACTCGAAACAAGAAACGAAACAAAGGAACAAAAGAGCATACAGTTTCCTCATAGTTATTGTTTCCTGTTTTGAGGCCGATTGATTCCATTTCCACTCACTTAGAGTGTAAAACATACACAATTTTGCAGCGCTCTAATTTCATTACCTTGCCACTCATCAGGGAATAACCTTGTTAAGGCGTGAAGCGATACAACATTATGTTTTGTAATAAAAAAATAATTAGACGGCAAACAAAACATCTGTAGCGTCAAAATACTTCTAACATGTAACATCATTATCACAGAGAGAATATGAATACATAACAAATGTCTGTTCCACAGGGGCTTGGCATGGCCACGCATTCTAATGGCTCCATTTCCAATACTGCATCATGTCAATATCATTGAAACTGAGCATGCCGCCCACAACACCCACACAAATATAGTGAAGGGACTGTAGCCAAGTGTCTTGCTCGAGGGGGAGCACATCGTAAATGCATGGGGTGTGCTGGGCTGAGCACAACAAAGGGACCATGAGAACACACACAGGGCCTAATGTATGGAGAGAGAGGTCAGCCGGGGTTACACGAATCACAAGGCCTCAAACACAGCTGTGTGGCCCTGCAGGAGACATGGCAGTCAGATGGCATTAGCTTCACGCCGCAACCTGAGGACAGCACACATACTGTAATCAGCTACTGTGTGTGTGTGTGTGTGTGTGTGTGTGTGTGTGTGTGTGTGTGTGTGTGTGTGCGTTTTGATCCAAACCACACAGTAGCGCCTTTGAAAAACAGGGGTTATAAATAAACCATTTGTAGGGGATAGAAAAAGCCAAAAAGAGAGTTTATAAAAACATGAGACGGTTATCAACACCACCAACCTGCAGAATGTCCTTGTTAGAAGAAGCCCCTCCGGTGGCCAGCACTCGAGTTCCTGGAACTGAAGAGAGAATTCTGACATCAGTGACACCGCTGATGAGACATTTATGACAGAAGTTTTGCTACTGCAGCAGTGAGTAATCGTTGATGTTTGACTGCATGTTGAGTTTAGAGGCAGAGAGAGAGGGAATGAAAGAGAAAGAGGGTTTATTGAACATAAGCACTTGAAATACTACTGTCATGCATTTTTGTACTTTCTTATGCGACTTGAAATTGGCCTCTCAAAAGAACTCTTCACAAGTGTCAAGAGAGAACTGAGAATACTGAAAAATATGAAACAATGTCCGCAACTGATATGCTCCCAACAGTGATTTATTTGTGAGATCAGAACATGTTCAATAAACCCTCTTTCTCTCGCATTCCCTCTCTCTCTCCCCCAACATGGAGAGTATAATGGGCCAATGGACCCTTCGCTTAGCCTCGACACAGAATTTTGGCCAACCAATCTAGAGCTCCAATTGACAGCAACTGTTGTCAAGTCTGACACCTCAGGCAAGCTGAAACTCATGTTTGAAACACATGAAAGCAGTAAGGGAAGTGGGAAAAACGGATCATTTTCTTAATTATAATTATTTCTTTTTTAATGGCTAAATAATTGAACAGTGCAACAGGAGTACTTGCTACCGTGATTCCTAAAATGCAGAGCCTGTTGGCAGTATTTTTCTAATCTGAAATTATAAATTTGTTACATGGTTTGCTAGCTCAGACATCATCAGACACCAAACGTTGCTAAAGCTAGCTAGCTAGCCACTTAATATACGTTAGCTAGCTATGTTAGCCATGTTATTAATACAACTCCCATCTACTGTCGTCATCAGAAAAGGATTTGAGAGCACTAGTTTACTCCACAAGTGGTTGCAGCTAGCTTTGACTACATGCTGACACTGGCTAGCCACATTACAAACAATTTTAGCAGGTTCCCGTGAAGCAATTCCAATGACAGTCCACCACAACATATCCAACAGTTTCCTGATTAAGTAGGGGTAGTCTGTGTTTAATTTAAATGTAATTGCGTATTAAAAACAGTTTGAGATCATTGTGAGTGGATTTTGCCAGTGGTTAGAAGAGGGACATAGAAGGGGGGCTTAGCAAAAGGTCAATTGGAAGATGAGGATGACACTTTTGAGGAGATGGGAAACTACGTTGCCACCTATATCGTCAATGGGCTGCCCGGTGCATTCTGGGTACACTCCGACAAGGAGATCTCTCCAAGGAGTTAATTTGGCACTAGCACAAAAACAAAACATGAGAACGAATTACGTGAAGAAGCGCAACCTTACATTAAGTAAAATATCAGGTTTACTTACTGCTGTGTAAGTACTCCTAACCTGCTACAAAAAAGGTACTTCAGTATTGCACCGTGAAAAGAGTAATTCCCTTCTTGACTCATAACCTGAATTTTAGAAAGTATTGCGTGACGATTAGCTTAGCAACCGCGCGACACAGCATGACAACGTTATTTGTGGAAACTTTGCTGGGCAGAGCGTTATACATTTCTCCATACATTTCCCGCTGAGATTCTTATCTCCTCCGTTTCTAATATCTTTGCAGGAAGGTTCCATAGACGGGTTGGTTGTTTAGCGGCAAAACAGAAGGGGTTGGCTTAGATTGTTGACAACATGTAAAGTATATTTCGTCTCCAAATGTTTTTTGAAAACATAACATAACCCGTTCATAATCATAACATCACACGGCTTTCAGCCCCAACGATGCACGTTGTCAGCCAACCCATCTATAGGATCTGTATAGTTGACCCAGAGCCTCAAATAGACATCTCATCAATTGTTCCAGTCTATTGTTCCAGAGTCTACAGTATTTCACTCGTGCATTGTGATCTTCTAATCTATACTAAATGAAAGAGAGTGCTAATTCAATACCAGTTCCAGCAAGATTCATCACAACAGGGTAGAAGGGTAGTAGGTTCATTGCAATTGGAGTGAAAGTCTACAGACCTCCAGAAACTGAGTAAGAGATGCTTACTGGAGCATACTCCCCTGTCCAACAACATATAAAGACTTACTGGAGCATACTCCTCTGTCCAACAACATAAAGACTTACTGGAGCATACTCCCCTGTCCAACAACACATAAAGACTTACTGGAGCATACCCCTCTGTCCAACAACACATAAATACTTACTGGAGCATACTCCTCTGTCCAAGAACACATAAAGGCTTTATAGAGCATTCATAAAATCTTCATAAGCACTATTGATTATACTACACAAAGGGTGTTATGAAATATCTGTTCCTTGGTCAAATGTGGCACAAGTGTTTGCAACCCTTTGTATTGCATGACATTGACTTATGCATCATTTCTAAAACATCTATAGAGGCCTTAGAAAGGCTTCATTAGCTCGTTTGTTCCGTTTATGGTGGGACCATTTATACAGTAGCCTGTACTGCAAGACATCTTTCCCACCGTGGGTGTCGAAACTCATGCAAATACGCAATACATGACCACAATATATATATATATATATATATTTATATCCATAAGGCTCCACATGAAACGTGTTAACAGCGTGAAATTGAAATTTGTTCAGCAATCTTTGTTTCAGGTGGTTTTACTGGAGCATTATTATAATATATACTGTGGTGAGACGGAATTGGCTCTCCCGTGTACACCATTAAAAACAGTCACGCCGGCCGATGTTAGCCTTGGGGTGTCAATCTGAATGAAATGGATCCCCAGTATGCCTTCCCCAATTGATTTGTTGCTTTGTTTTGCCTCCCTCAATGACGAGATGTACTGAAGGTCGGATGTGTAGAAAATAAAGCAACTCAAAGTATGGAGAGAGGGGGAGAAGGGAAATAGGCTAAGCGCCAAAAAGCGTCTAAAATGACAGTAGCAGCAGGGGTTTTGATGTAGTGATTTTCCCCCACTACATAAGAGAGAAAGCCTGGTTAAACCATACGGAATCCTGGGAAAAATCTGTTTTGATGTCAGGCTATAACGAATAATACATTTGCGTTTTTCTTCATGCGCATTTCTTATCTATGACAAGGGGTTGCTAGAAGCACCGTAACACTATGAGGAAAAGTGTAGTCTAAAATCTATAATGACATTTTCTACAATCATTCCTCACCAATGTCTTGGAACACCTGGGGCGTCATTGGGTAGAACATGTTGAATAGTGCATCTCTCAGTCAGGTAAAGTACAGCATAAACCAGAAAACACCCATGTCCTGTCAGTGAGGTATTGGCACATCCATTTCCTTAGCATGTTACACTCTGCATCACTGCACCGGTCTTCTCACAGATCAATACACTGTTGCATAAACAGACACACACAAACACAGTCTCTCTCTCCCTCTCTCTCACACACACACACACGACCTTGGCCCTTGTCATAGAGTGGGTGTTACTAAGTCTGGCATTTGCAGGGCACTGGGTTCCCCCACCTATATGCCTGCTGCTCTCCTGCCTGTGCGGTGACTGTATGTAAATAACACCCGCTCTACTCCTCTCTGCTCGCCACATAGGGATCTGATTAAGATCTACCTGTATAGATCTGCATTCATCAAATATTCATGAAGGCCACTTGCATTCCTTGTGCATGGACACTATATATACAAACGTATGTTGACACCCCTTCAAATGAGTGGATTCGGCTAATTCAGCCACACCCATTACTGAAAGGTGTATAACCTCAAGCACCCAACCATGCAATCTCCATAGACAAATATTGGCAGTAGAATGTCCTTATTGACGAGCTCAGTGACTTTCAACGTGGCACCGTCATAGGATGCCACCTTTCCAACAAGTCAGTTCCTCAAATTTCTGCCCTGCTAGAGCTGCCCCAGTCAACTGTAAGTGCTGTTATTGTGAAGTGGAAATGTCTAGGAGCAACAGCGGCTCAGCCGTGAAGTGGTAGGCCACACAAGCTCACAGAACGGGACCACCGGGTGCTGAAGCGCATAAAAAGCGCATCTGTCCTAGGTTCCAACACTCTGTAAGCAACTTCAGCACAAAACTGTTCGTCGGGAGCTTCATGAAATGGGTTTTGATGACAACCCTAAGATCACCATGCACAATGCCAAGCGTCGGCTGGCGTGTTGTAAAGCTCGCCACCATTGGACTCTGGTGCAGTGTAAACGCGTGATGAATTATGCTTCACTATCTGGCAGTCCGACGGACAAATCTGGGTTTGGCGGATGCCAGGAGAACATTGCCTGCCCGAATGCATAGTGCCAACTGTCAAGTTTGATGGAGGAGGAATAATGGTCTGGGGCTGTTTTCCATGGATCGGGCCCATTAGCTCCAGTGAAGTGAAATCTTAACGCTACAGCATACAATGGCATTCTAGATGATTCTGTGCTTCCAACTTTGTGGCAACAGTTTGAGGAAGAACCCTTTCCTGTTCCAGCATGACAATGCCCCTGTGCATAAATCGAGGTCTAGAAATGGTTTGTCGAGATCGGTGTGGAAGATCTTGACTGGCCTGCACAGAGCTCTGACCTCAACTCCATCGAACACCTTTGGGATGAATTGGAACGCCCGACTGTGAGCCAGTCCTAATCGCCCAAAATCAGTGCCCAACCTCACTAATGTTCTTAAGGCTGAATGGAAACAAGTTCACGCAGCAATGTTCCAACATCTAGTGGAAGGCCTTCCCAGAAGAGTGGCGGCTGTTATAGCAGCAAAGGGGGGGTCTGACTCCATATTAATGCCCATGATTTTGGAATGAGATGTTCAACTAGCAGGTTTTTAAATTGTTTAAATGAACCTTTATTTAACTAGGCAAGTCAGTTAAGAACAAATTCTTATTTACAGTGACAGCCAATCAAATGACAAAAGTCCTCCTGCGGGGACGGGAATAATAATAAATATAAGACAAAGCACACACCATGACAAGAGAGACAACACAGTAACACATGACAACACAGCATGGTAGCAGCACAAAACATGGTACAAACATTATTGGGCACAGACATCAGTACAAAGGGCAAGAAGGTAAAGACAACAATACATCACGCAAAGCAGCCACAACTGTCAGTCAGAGTCTCCATGATTGAGTCATTGAATGAAGAGATTGAGATAAAACTATCCTGTTTGAGTGTTTGTTGCAGCTCCTTCCAGTCGTTAGCTGCAGCAAACTGAAAAGAGGAGTGACCCAGGGAGGTGTGTGCTTTCAGGACCTTTAACAGAATGTGACTGGCAGAACGGGTGTATGTGGAGGATGAGGGCTGCAGTAGATATCTTAGATAGGGGGGAGTGAGGCCTAAGAGAGTTTTATAAATAAGCATCAACCAGTGGGTCTTGCGACGGGTATACAGAGATGACCAGTTTACAGAGTATAGAGTGCAGTGATGTGTCCTATAAGGAGCATTGGTGGAAAATCTGATGGCTGAATGGTAAAGAACATCTAGCTGCTCGAGAGCACCCTTACCTGCCGATCTATAAATTATGTCTCCGTAATCTTGCAAGGGTAGGATGTTCATCTGAAACAGGGTTAGTTTGGCAGCTGGGTGAAAGAGGAGCGATTATGACAGAGGAAACCAAGTCTAGATTTAACTTTAGCCTGCAGCTTTGATATGTGCTGAGAGAAGGACAGTGTACCGTCTAGCCATACTCCCAAGTACTTGTATGAGGTGACTACCTCAAGCTCTAAACCCTCAGATGTAGTAATCACACCTGTGGGGATAGGGGTATTCTTATCCACATTACCTATGTTTTGGAGATGTTCCGAACAAGGTTAAGGGTAGAGAAAGCTTGCTGGATACTAAGAAAGCTTTGTTGTAGAGCATTTAACACAACATCTGGGGAGGGGCCAGCTAAGTATAAGACTGTATCATCTGCATATAAATGGATGAGAGAGCTTCCTACTGCCTGAGCTATGCTGTTGATGTAAATGATGTAAATTGAGAAGAGCGTGGGGCCTAGGTTTGAGCATTGGGGTACTCCCTTGGTGACAGGCAGTGGCTGAGACAGCAGATTCTCAGACTTTATACACTGCACTTTTTGAGAGAGGTAGTAAAACAGGCAAAAGACACCTCAGAGACACCAATACTCCACAAGAAGGGAATGGTCTACCGTATCAAAAGCTTTGGCCAAGTCAATAAAAATAACAGCACAACATTGCTTAGAATCAAGGGCAATGGTGACAACATTGAGGACCTTTAAGGTTGCAGAGACACATCCATAACCTCAGTGGAAACCAGATTGCATACTAGAGAGAATACTATAGACATCAAGAAAGACAGTCAGTTGATTATTGACAAGTTTTCCAACACTTTTGATAAACAGGGAAAAATAGAAATAGGCCTATAATAGTTAGGATCAGCTTGATCTCCCCATTTAAATAAAGGACGAACCGTGGCTGCCTTCCGAGCAATGGGAACCTACCCAGAAAGGAGAGAGAGGCTTGGCGATGATGATGGGGGCTGCAACCTTAAAGAACAAAGGGTCTAAACCATCTGACCCAGATGTTTTTGGGGGGTCAAGTTTAAGGAGCCCTTTATCACCTCGGACTCAGTGACTACCTGCAGGGAGAAACTTCGTAGCGGGGCAGGGGAAAAAGAGGGAGAAGCATCGGGGAGTCACATTAGAAGGGGTGGGAGATGAGTAAATGTTGGACGGGCAAGGAGGCACGGCTGAGTCAAATAGGAATCCTGACTTAATGGAGTGGTGATTAAAGAGCTCAGCTATGTGCTTCTTGTCAGTAACAACCACATCATTAACTTTAAGGGACATGGGCAGCTGTGAGGAGGAGGGTTAATTCTCCAGGCCTTTAACCGTTTTCCAGAACTTCTGCTCCTTAAAGTAACTAACTTTTGGCCTTCCAGATAGCCTGAATGCACTTATTTCTCATTTGCCTGAGCAAGAGCCAGTCAGCCTGAGTATGCGTGAGCCTTTTGCCAAATGCAATTCTTGAGGTGTCCACATACTTTTGGTTTTGTAGTATCTATCTATCTATCTATCTATCTATCTATCTATCTATATATATATATATATATATATATATATATATGCAGTGGGGAGAACAAAGTATTTGATACACTGCCGATTTCACAGCTTTTCCTACTTACAAAGCATGTAGAGGTCTGTCATTTTTATCACAGGTACACTTCAACTGTGAGAGACGGAATTTAAAACAAAAATCCAGAAAATCACATTGTATTATTTTTAAGTAACTAATTTGCATTTTATTGCATGACAGAAGTATTTGATACATCAGAAAAGCAGAACATAATATTTGGTACAGAAACCTTTGTTTGCAATTACAGAGATCATACATTTCCTGTAGTTCTTGACCAGGTTTGCACACACTGCAGCTGGGATTTTGGCCCACTCCTCCATACAGACCTTCTCCAGATCCTTCAGGTTTCGGGGCGGTCGCTGGGCAATACAGACTTTCAGCTCCCTCCAAAGATTTTCTATTGGGTTCAGGTCTGGAGACTGGCTAGGCCACTCCAGGACCTTGAGATGCTTCTTACGGAGCCACTCCTTAGTTGCCCTGGCTGTGTGTTTCGGGTCGTTGTCATGCTGGAAGACCCAGCCACGACCCATCTTCAATGCTCTTACTGAGGGAAGGAGGTTGTTGGCCAAGATCTCACGATACATGGCCCCATCCATCCTCCCCTCAATACGATGCAGTCATCCTGTCCCCTTTGCAGAAAAGCATCCCCAAAGAATGATGTTTCCACCTCCATGCTTCACAGTTGGGATGGTGTTCTTGGGGTTGTACTCATCCTTCTTCTTCCTCCAAACACGGCGAGTGGAGTTTAGATCAAAAAGCTCTATTTTTGCCTCATCAGACCACATGACCTTCTCCCATTCCTCCTCTGGATCATCCAGATGGTCATTGGCAAACTTCAGATGGGCCTGGACATGCGCCTGCTTGAGCAGGGGGACCTTGCATGCGCTGCAGGATTTTAATCCATGACGGTGTAGTGTGTTACTAATGGTTTTCTTTGAGACTGTGGTCCCAGCTCTCTTCAGGTCATTGACCAGGTCCTGCCATGTAGTTCTGGGCTAAACCCTCACCTTCCTCATGATCATTGATGCCCCACGAGGTGAGATCTTGCATGGTTGGAGTCCGTTTGATTGTGTGTGTGGACAGGTGTCTTTTATACAGGTAACGAGTTCAAACAGGTGCAGTTAATACAGGTAATGAGTGGAGAACAGGAGGGCTTCTTAAAGAAAAACGAACAGGTCTGTGAGAGACGGAATTCTTACTGGTTGGTAGGTGATCAAATACTTATGTCATGCAATAAAATGCAACTGAATTACTTAAAAATCATACAATGTGATTTTCTGGATTTTTGTTTTAGATTCCGTCTCTCACAGTTGAAGTGTACCTATTATAAAAATTACAGACCTCTACATGCTTTGTAAGTAGGAAAACCTGCAAAATCTGCAGTGTATCAAATACTTGTTCTCCCCACTCTATATATGTGACATAAAGGCACATGCATCCTCAATTGCATAAGTATGCGCGCGTGTGTGCCCACGCACTGACGCACACAGACCCACAAACACACACACACACACACACACACAAGCATGCACTCAAAGACTATAGACCCAACCCAGAGTAAAACGTTCTGTGGGAAAAAAACAGCATATATATTCTCCAAATAGAGTTGCTAGATGGAACAATCACTTGAGTTACATGAGAATTGTACATCTGTCAGTAAGTACAGTGCAGAGCTGTAACACTACAACAGTAGCCTACATGGCGTTACAGATGATGACAGAATCCGTGTTTGTCTTGAAAGAAAGGCTCCGGTGTATAAAAAAATAATAGCCACTATTCTTCAAAAAATGAAGCTATGCTGTCAAAGCACTACACTACACATCGTAACTTGTATAGCTATTCCTGATCGGAGGACATCATCTTAAAGGAATGTGCCACAACAAAACATGAAGGCCGTAAATGAATACCTTAAAAACACATTGTTCCTTCCTACTTTCCTTGAAGTTATCACTGACTTACTGTAACACAAATAGATAGGCGTAAACAACAGTGCTCGGCTATGAAAAGCAAACTGACATTTACTCCTGATGTACTGACCTGCTGCACCCTCTACAACCACTGTGATTATTATTTAACCCTGCTGGTCATCTATGAATGTCTGAACATCTTGAAGAACGATCTGGCCTTAATGGCCATGTACTCTTATAATTTCCACCCGGCACAGCCAGAAGAGGACTGGCCACCCCTCAGAGCCTGGTTCCTATCTAGGTCTCTTCCTAGGTTTGTGCCTTTCTAGGGAGTTTTTCCTATCCATTGTGCTTCTACATCTGCATTGCTTGCTGTTTGGGGTTTAAGGCTGGTTCTGTCTAAGCACTTTGTGACATCTGCTGATGTAAAAAGGGCTTTATAAATACATTTAATTGATTGATTGATTGATTGAGTTTTATCACACAGCTTTCACCAATCCAGCAACGCTAGATCAGGGATTTCTTCAAGGAAGGGAGGATGCATGTTGATAGTATCCATCCACTCTATCGATGTTTCCTCAGTGGCTTGTCCTCTTTAAAGTAGCCAATGCCTTCCTCCCCCTGGCTGGAACGTATCAAAGGCAAGAAGCAGGGGGAGAAGAAAAGAGGGGGATACATGGTAGGAACAGGATGGCTGGATCGAAGGAGGAAGTAAATAATTCAAGGAGAACACCATGTCTGGCTGGATAATCAATGTTCCTTAGCGGTCAGGGAGATTCATTTATAAAGGCCCTCAAAGAGACTGTATGAAGAAGATATGCCTTAGGCATAATTGATTAGATTTGATTGACATCATCATCACCACTCATATCTAATATTATCATTACCACAATTATTATCATTACCACTGTCATCAAAAGCAGCAGCACTACCACCACCATTATCATCACTGCCACCACCA
Organism: Oncorhynchus mykiss; assembly: GCF_013265735.2. Lineage (NCBI taxonomy): Eukaryota > Metazoa > Chordata > Actinopteri > Salmoniformes > Salmonidae > Oncorhynchus > Oncorhynchus mykiss. Next base: position 18,829,076 of record NC_048579.1, read on the forward strand.
CCATTATCATCACTGCCACCACCACCATTATCATCATCACTGCCACCACCACCACCATTATCATCACTACCATTATCATCACTACCATTATCATCACTACCATTATCATCACTACCATTATCATCACTACCCCCGTCATCATCTTCACAATCATTTGCTTTACTTGAGGTCAGAAGTGACATTTCAGTCAGTCCTCTCCTTTTTCTGTGATTAATCCATATCCTTTAGAGAGAACTGGTCAGTGCTGAGCAGGACATAAATCTACAAGCTTACAAGATGACTAGCGGTCGGAGTGAAATAGTCACTAGATTTAAAGAAGGATTCAAGAAGGGAGAGGGAGAGGAAGAGAGAGGAGGGGAAGGGACATGAGGAGGAGAGAGAAGAGAGGAAGAGACATGACAGGAGGAGAGAGAGAAGTGAGGAAAGGACATGAGAGGAGGAGAGAGAGAAGTGAGGAAAGGACATGAGAGGAGGTGATAGAGAAGTAAGGAAAGGACATGAGAGAGAAGAGAGGAAGGGACATGAGAGAGAAGAGAAGAAGGGACATGAGAGGGAGAGGAGAGAGAAAGAAAGAGAGTGAATGAGAGTACAGAGGGAATGAGAGACAAAGAGAGAAGAGGGAGGACCAGAGAGAGAGAGCGAAAGAGAGAGAAAAAGAGAGAGCAGAACACAGTGCTCTTTAATAAACTGTAACCCGGGCGTCCCAGTCAACAGCAAATCACTTCTCCAGGATGTAAAGCAACATGCTCGTTCAAAATATTCAATTTGAGGTGGATATAACATAACCTCTCTCTCTGTCACGCCTGCTCCCGCTCCTCCTCCCTGGCGCTCAAGGGCGCCAGGCTACCCGTCATCATACACTCCTGTTACCAACAATACACGCAGCTGCGCTCATTGGACTCCCCTGGAATCCTTCACTCTGTCTGTTCCTTGTTTGTGTTTCCTGTGTCCGCATTGTTCCATATTGTGATTGTTATTTACCCGTGTGCTGACGCTGTTCCTGTCTCGTTCCATGTCCGTTCCATATTAAAATGTTTGACTCCCCGTATCTGCTTCGCCTCTCCAGCATCATCCCTTGACACGCTCTGTGTGTAGCTAAATCTATAGAATTAAATCAGTTTAACTTACTTTGTCTGATAGGTCATTCTAGGACAACAGAGAACATAATATGTAGTTGAGTTGCATTTCCCACACTCAAATACTGTTAAAAAAGACCTATTGTGTCAATAAGAGGGTTTCCTTTTAATAAAGAGTGATCTGTCAGTATGCAAATACATTATTCATTACTATTGATGGCCAGTGAGGGTCTTATTTGAAGTTAAATTCTCTGGCAGAATGTTGACCTTCGGTGACGAGTGAGTGAGATTTCAGCTTAGCCAGGCTACACATGCCCACACATATAGGACCAGCCCCAAACGTCATAAGAGAAATCAGCATCAATCGATGCACAAACCTGCCTGTCAGTATCTATCTAACCTGGTAGGCTCTGACTCCTGAAACTCTCTGGGAAAAGTCTACATTTGAGCATTTCATTTTGCAATGGCTTTGAATTGAAAGGATGCATTGAGAAATAGCAATGTGGCCCAGAGTGATTCCAATGATGACAGATGGACCAAACTGCTTGCTTTGTATGAAGGCAACAGACAAACAGATCCCTCATGGACTAATTTAAAATATCCGCCTTGGCAGTAGTCAATGTGCTTTAATTGAACTAGCATCATCTGCCAAGATCCATACAGTAGCAGTTAGTAGAAATATCCTAACGGATCACAATATTACTCTGTTCTTTTTCTCCTTCAGCAAATTTGACTGCAATAATGGACTTCTTTTACGGGGGGCTAAAAAAAACAATCTGCCGCTCGATACGAGGTCCTCAAGGCAAAATCACCGCCTTTGATTAATCACTAATATTCTGGACCAATATAGAGCCAAAATTGAGTCTGCCAAATAGCTGTGATAAGTGAGTGCGAGGGGTAGCCTATTCAGTCCTCATGCTTCAATATCTTTGAGGCATTCTGTTCCCTTCCGGGGGTTTTTGAGTGAAACTGCATCTAGCCACTATGCTAAAAGACTACTGATACTGACCACTGTGGAGAGAGAGGGACAGAGATAAGTGTGTGTGTGTGTGTGTGTGAGTGTGAGAGAGAGAGAGAGAGAGATGAAGAGAAGATAGATGAAGGAAATGCCAGGGGGAAGAAAATAGTAAAAAAATAAAGAGTGAGTAGAAGATAAGAAAAGAGAGAGAAAGTGAATGTACAATAATGAGTTAGGAGGGAAGCAAAAAATTACTACAAGAAAGAGAGAGAGGAGAAAGAGAGAGAGGAGAAAGAGAGAGAGGAGAGAGAGGAGAAAGAGGAGAAAGAAAGAGAGGAGAAAGAGAGAGAGGAGAAAGAGGAGAAAGAGAGAGGAGAAAGAGAGAGGAGAGAAAGAGGAGAAAGAGAGAGGAGAAAGAGAGAGAGGAGAAAGAGAGAGAGGAGAAAGAGAGAGAGGAGAAAGAGAGAGAGGAGAGAGAGGAGAAAGAGAGAGGAGAGAGAGGAGAAAGAAAGAGAGGAGAAAGAGAGAGGAGAGAAAGAGGAGAAAGAGAGAGGAGAAAGAGAGAGGAGAAAGAGAGAGAGGAGAAAGAGAGAGAGGAGAAAGAGAGAGAGGAGAGAGAGGAGAAAGAGAGAGGAGAGAGAGGAGAAAGAAAGAGAGGAGAAAGAGAGAGAGGAGAAAGAGGAGAAAGAGAGAGGAGAAAGAGAGAGGAGAGAAAGAGGAGAAAGAGAGAGGAGAAAGAGAGAGGAGAAAGAGAGAGAGGAGAAAGAGAGAGAGGAGAAAGGAACTGCATCCACTCACTGATCTTATAACCCAGCTTTTCGGCGTGGACCCTCTTTGCCAGGAACTGTCCCTCAACCAGGGCTCGGATTTCCCCCTGGGCGGAGAAGCCGGCTACCTGAGCGGGACGACAGGGATGGGGAACACAAAGAGAGGCTTTTGGAACGCAGGCAAAGGAGCAGGGGAGTAGATGGGAGATTCCTGCCCTTACAGAACTTTCTTTGACTGGGGGAATGGAGAGCCTCATTCCCACCGGGCTAAGTCCCCACCCCTTCTGACCTCTCTCCTCACATCACCCTGTATGACGTCTCCTAATCCTCCGGCTTGAAGGAGTTCACAAGGATAAGGAAAAGCGGGTGACAGCGATACTGTAGCCTCGCGTGACTTATCTTTGTCTGTCTTGGACAAGGGCTCCGGTTGCTGTTTTGAAACCATTCATTGGTCAATAAAACATTGATCGATAAAAAAACTACATGCATTAATCTCTTACTTATGAATTACTTATGTGCTTGTACATCTTTTCATTTAGATGGAAACAACAGAGAACTACCGTTTCCAGTTTTTCATTTGAATTGCAAATAGAATCCCATCCATAATTTGACTTCCTTTCAATACACAGCAGAGTCTTTGCACTGACCTTCGTATTTTCTTTGTCAAATCTGTGAACTCCGACTGCAGACGGTGTGATTTCCATGGCATCAAAATAAATCCCTGGAAGAGAACGTTAGATGCCAGCCCATTCAGAATCAGTCAGCACCACATCAAAATAAATCCCTGGGAGAGAACGTTAGATGCCAGCCCATTCAGAATCAGTCAGCACCACATCAAAATAAATCCCTGGGAGAGAACGTTAGATGCCAGCCCATTCAGAATCAGTCAGCACCACATCAAAAAAATCAAGCCGCTATCTGAAAACCCTGCCATTATCTGAATAAATCTGGGGCCTACAGTCTCTAAATCAATCCAACTTGATGACTAAAACAAATCTACTGATAGATACAGCATGTTTGACTTCATCACCTATGTTCCCGTAGTTCCCTATTGGTGTAGTCCTCAGGACCGAGGAGAAGACTTCCCATGACCCTCCAGCACACTTGTTTCTGATCCTCTCTCTGGTCAGGGAGCCATTCTTATAGCTGGCAGGAGGCATATAAATATACACACACACACACACACATTTACCTGGGCTGACATACCATCATTTAGTATAATTGAATTCAAAGCAAGCCATCTACAGTAAAAGCCTGAGCATCCTTCCCGATTTTAATCTCCTTTGTGTATCAGCTATTATGAGTAAAACCACTTATTTTATAATACTCTATTTTACCGTAGATTAAAACATTATGGAACAGGAGTCATACAGACAGAAGATAATGATTAGTAAAAGATGTCAATGTCACTTGGTGTGTGTGTGTTTGTGCACTTGTGCAAGGTTACCAGTGGCACAATGACAAGTGGCAAATTTGTTTTGGACTGTCTGTGACAGAGTTATAGTTCAACAAAGTCTCAAGGAATTCAATTAAATGTCAATGCCACATAACGATCGTTAGCATTAGGTACCAAGGTTATTGCAGTTGTGTTTTTATATTCGTTTTTATTTTGTTTTGTTATTTATGATTTAGTTGTTTTCAGATCCACTTTACTAGTTTTTATTTAGTTTAAGTTTTCTAAAAACAGATATTTCATTTTTATATTATTTAGTTTCAGTTTTAATTTAATGTTAGGGACATAAAGGGCCTCCTGAGTGGCGCAGCGGTCTAAGGCACTGCATCGCAGTGTTACGGCGTCACTCCAGCCTGGGGTTGGATCCCGACCAGGAGTCCCATATGGCGGTGCACAATTGGCCCAGTGTCGTCTGGGTTAGGGGAGGGTTTGGCCCAGTGTCGTCTGGGTTAGGGGAGGGTTTGGCCCAGTGTTGTCCGGGTTAGGGGGGGTTTGGCCCAGTGTCGTCCGGGTTAGGGGAGGGTTTGGCCCAGTGTCGTCTGGGTTAGGGGAGGGTTTGGCCCAGTGTCGTCTGGGTTAGGGGAGGGTTTGGCCCAGTGTCGTCCGGGTTAGGGGAGGGTTTGGCCCAGTGTCGTCCGGGTTAGGGGAGGGTTTGGCCCAGTGTCGTCCGGGTTAGGGGAGGGTTTGGCCCAGTGTCGTCCGGGTTAGGGGAGGGTTTGGCCCAGTGTCGTCCGGGTTAGGGGAGGGTTTGGCCCGGGTTAGGGGAGGGTTTGGCCCAGTGTCGCCCGGGTTAGGGGAGGGTTTGGCCCAGTGTCGTCCGGGTTAGGGGGGGGTTTGGCCCAGTGTCGTCCGTGTTAGGGGAGGGTTTGGCCCAGTGTCGTCCGGGTTAGGGGAGGGTTTGGCCCAGTGTCGTCCAGGTTAGGGGAGGGTTTGGCCCAGTGTCGTCCAGGTTAGGGGAGTACATGTATGCCATTTAGAACATGCTTCTATTACCAGGTCAGTTGTAGTACAGTGGAAATAATCTTTGTCATGAATCATGTACGGTGCATTCAGAAAGTATTCAGACCCTTTGACTTTGCCCCACATTTTGTTACGTTACAGCCTTATTCTAAAATTGATTCAATTATTATTTTTCCTCATCAATCTACACACAATACCCCATAAACAAGGTGAAAAATGTATTTAAAATAATTAACAAAAATACCTTATTTACATAAGTATTCAGACCCTTTGCTGGATCATCCTTGAGATGTTTCTACAACTTGATTAGAGTCTACCTGTGGTAAATTCAATTGATTGGACATGATTTGGACACCTGTCTATATAAGGTCCCACAGTTGGCAGTGCATGTCAGAGCAAAAATCAAGACATGAGGTCAAAGGAATTGTCGGTAGAGCCCCCGGGACAGGTTTGTGTCGAGGTACAGATCTGGGGAAGGGTACCTGCACTGAAGGTCCCCAAGAACACAGTGGCCTCCATCATTCTTAAATGGAGACTCTTCCTAGCGCTGTCCGCCAGGCCAAACTGAGCAATCAGGGGAGAAGGGCTTTGGCCAGGGAGGTGAGCAAGAACCTGATGGTCACTCTGACAGAGCTCCAGAGTTCCTCTGTGGAGATGGGAGAACCTCCCAGAAGGGCAACCATCTCTGCAGCACTCCACCAATCAGGTCTTTATGGTAGAGTGGCCAGATGGAAGCCACTCCTTGGTAAAAGGGTTGGCAGCACACTTAGAGTTTGCCAAAAGGCACTTAAAGACTCTCAGACCATGAGAAATAAGATTATCTGGTCTGATGAAACCAAAATTGAACTCTTTGGCCTGAATGCCAAGCGTCACGTCTGGAGGAACCCTAGCACCATCCCTACGGTGAAGCATGGTGGTGGCGGCAGCATCATGCTGTTGGGGTGTCTTTCAGTGGCAGGGACTGGGAGACTAGTCAGGATCGAGGGAAAGATGAACGGAACAAAGTACAGAGAGATCCTTAATGAAAACCTGCTCCAGAGCACTCAGGACCTCAGACTGGGGTGAAGGTTCACCTTCCAACAGGACAATGACCTTAAGCACACAGCCAAGACAATGCAGGAGTGGCTACAGAATGTCCTTGAGTGGCCCAGCCAGAGCCCGGACTTGAACCCGATCGAACATCTCTGGAGAGACCTGAAAATAGCTGTGCAGTGACGCTCCCCATCCAACCTGACAGAGCTTGAGAGGATCTGCAGAGAAGAATGTGAGAAACTCCCCAAATACAGGTGTGCAGAGCTTGTAGAGTCATACCCAAGGAGACTCGAGGCTGTAATCGCTGCCAAACGTGCTTCAACAAAGTACCAAGTAAAGGGTCTGAATACTTATGTGAATGTGATTTTTATTTTATTTTAATTTAAATGTGCAAAAATGTCTAAAAACCTGTTTTTGCTTCGTCATGATGGGGTATTGTGTGTAGATTGATGAGGAAAAAAAATATTTAATACATTTTAGAATAAGACTAACGTAACAAAATGTGAAAAAAGTCAAGGGGTCTGAATACTTTCCGAATGCACTGTACCTGAATGCCTCAGAGAAAGAGCTAAGTTGTTCATTAAATTATACTTCACTAAGGGAACTGAGTCTATAGGCTTAGTCTAAACCCTACTCTATAGTCCTACTGCAACATCCATGGTCTGTTTCTGCAAAGCCATACTGTTTCTGCTTATGTAAGTATTCAGAGCGTATTGGCTCTAGATCTATTGTGACGGGATGTGGTGCTTCTTCGCCATTTGTTAAATGTATACCATTCTAACGTGAACTGCGGGGGAACTACTTTGTTTCTGAAGTCGTGGGGGTAGTGTGGGAGATGTTTACCATATCAAAGCCATATAGGAGGGCCGGTCCACTGGGTTGCAGAAGATGTGTCCTTCCACTGTGGGCCTCGGCTCTTTGATCCACAGGAAGACTGTGTCGCTAGTGCCAAGACTCACCTGGGAGTGAGGAAGATAGGAAGACGGAAGGAGGAACAACTTATATAACCACTTATATAAAATATACCCGAGTGTACAAAACATTAGGAACACCTGCTCTTAAAATGACAGACTGTCCAGGTGAAAGCTATGATCCTTTTGATGTGACTTGTTAAATCCACTTCAAATTTTATTTTATTTTTTTATTTTACCTTTATTTAACTAGGCAAGTCAGTTAAGAACAAATTCTTATTTACAATGACGGCCTAGGAACAGTGGGTTAACTGCCTGTTCAGGGGCAGAACGACAGATTTGTACCTTGTCAGCTCGGGGGTTTGAACTTGCAACCTTCCGGTTACTAGTCCAACGCTCTAACCACTAGGCTACCCTGCCGCCCCAAATCAGTGTAGGTGAAGAGGAGGAGACGGGTTAAAAAGGATTTTTAACACACTACATCAAAGGGAACATTCTAAATGTTGACAGCCTCCCTGTACAATATTCGTTTTATGATTTGCTACACCGCCCTCCCAACTCAACACACCTCATCTCACAGTTTGTCACCCTTTTCTCCAAATACATAAAAGACCTGGGGTAAAGAGTAAAATATTGAGATCTCAGATGATCTATGGGGAGAATCCCTGTCTACAATTCACTCCTGCTCCGTCAATGCCAGATATCAATTGATACAATACACAGTCAGACATAGACTTCACTACTCCAAAACCAAAGGCCCCAGGTCTCCCCACTGTGTGACACTATGTGACAAATGTAAAGCCTCAGAGGGTTCATTAACTCATCTTTTTTTGGCTATGCCCCCTACTTAATCATTTTTGGAGGAAAATCTTTGATTGATATTCAAAAGGTATATGAGAGGGCCATTGACCCTGATGCAGAACTCGCTCTCTTTGGCTGCTCAGAGTCTGTTCTAAGATCGTCCCATGAGGAACAACAAGCTCTGATGTTTGGAATGGTGGCTGCAAAAAAAATATCCTCACAGAATGGAAGTCACCCACCTCCCCTTGCTTCCATAGATGGTTAGCAGAAATGATTAACACCATTAACTTGTAAAATATTAGTTTTTTCAGGACTAACTCCTCCAGCAGATTTCTCAAGGTTTGGGAATTGTTTCTGGACGGTCTGGACAGAGACTGACTGTGAACACTGACTTGGAACGCTTACTGTTGTTGTACCTGTCACTGTTGCTCTATTCTTGTCCCATGTCTTGCTTAAGCAATACTTCCTTTCATGTCTGGCAGCTGTGTTTTTTGGTAATTTTTTTGCATGCTTTTTTTTGTTGTACTAAATTGCAAGAGAAAATCCTTTGATTTTAAAGCCTTGAGACAATTGGGACATGTATTGTTTATGTGTGCCATTCAGAAAGTGAATGTGTCAAGAACTGCAAATCTGCTGGGTTTTTCACACTCAACAGTTTCTCATGTGTATCAAGAATTGTACACCACCCAAAGGACATCCAGCCAAGTTGGGTAAACAAAATACGAAATTCCCTTACGCTGTTTATGGCCGCGGGAAGATGTTTTTTTTTGGGGGGGGGGGGATTTCTCCCTGCTCTCTTCGTCTGCTCATACAGGAGTATTAATGCTGCAATATATAACTTTTTTGGCAAACAAACCAAATTTATAGATCTGTCATTCTCATTGAAAGCAAGTCTAAGAAGCTTAATCACTAAGAAGTCTAATCTGTTCTATGTGCACTATTTCTATGATTCTCGTGCTTAAGTTTTGTTTTTGCATCTTTCACTTTTGAACACAAGTTTCAAACAGCTGAAAATAATTTTTCACAGCGGTTTAGATGGTACAATGATTCTCTACACTATAGTTACTTGTTTTGTCATATAAACTGAAATTAACTATAAAACAATTTGCAACCAGCAAATGGCAGAGCGATTTCTGCATAATGCATCTTTAAATGGAAAGTGCAATAATTTGGTAAAAAGTCAATTACAACAATATTATTCTTTTTTTTTTCATTGTGATTTATCAGGGAGTGCTGCAGCAACCTCGGCACCCCTACTTCCCGCGGCTATGACGTTGATTACTTTTTTCAAATCCAATCATTTTCCCACATGGATTCAACGTCATCACATTACATTTTTTGGTTTAAATGACGTGGAAACAACGTTGATTCAACCAGTTTTTGCCCAGTGGGTTGCTTCTTAGCAAAGAGCAATTTCTCAAGCAAGAATTTTGCTAGGACTGTCTGAGCGTGATCTGAGTGGGGAGAGAAAATTTGAAAACTAGCTGTTATTGGCAGAGGATTGGGACTTTGGTTGAACTTTTTTTATTATCTATTAACTAAATTACCACCTTGTGATGTCACCAGACAGGCCAAACTCCATTGCACATTTTCACAGTATTATTCCAACCTCTTAGTGTGGAAATATATATAAAACATAGGAAATCACGTTTTTGATTGCAATGAGCCTTTAAGTGAAGACATGCAAAACAAAATCTGATTAGAGTAAGTGAATTATATTTGGTTGTAGGTTTCTGAAGTGATTTGGAAGCCGGTAGTCAAAGCGCATCTTGAAAAATGTGTGATTCCCTCATTTAGGTGAAGTTCAAAGCGAGAGCTGTAAATGCGTTTAATGCGTTGATTCTACCAAGTGTTCCGTTTGATGATGAAAACAGCTTGAAATTTCTCCTCGTCGGACAACGGCGGAACTCTGGCATGAATGATTTAATGCCATGGAACCTCCATGTGGTCCTTAACATAGCTTCCTTGCACCATATTACTCTACTGCTGCAGCTAAAGAGGCTGTATGGAAGTTTAGTTGCAAATTGTTCACCTCAATAATATAAAACCACAACATCCTTGCTCATGGGTCTGGGGAGGTGTGTCCTTGTGTCCAATGAGGTAATTTCTGAGTAGACTCAGAAGCAAAAGTTCTGTACCTCTTTAAGCACTGAACTGCAACTTGATAACATTTGAGCCCTATACCCTTTAATTGGCTATGATATGATGTACTGTGCTTGTGCAGAAAGAAAGAAAGAAGGAAAGAAAGAAAGAAAGAAAGAAAGAGAGAAAGAGAGAAAGAGAGAAAGAGAGAGAGAGAGAGAGAGAGAGAGAGAGAGAGAAAGAAAGAAAGAGAGAGAGAGAGGAAGAAAGAAAGAAAGAAAGAAAGAAAGAAAGAAAGAAAGAAAGAAAGAAAGAGAGAAAGAGAAAGAAAGAAAGGTCTTACGGCTATGTCTCCTTCCTGTAACCTCATCCCAGCCAGGGACCCTGGAATAAGAAATGAAAACAGTATTCATACTTGAAACACACTAATTGAAGATTGAAAGCCAGTAAGAAAGTCTAGTTCCCTTTAGCCCACGTTCCATTCATCTCTCTTGCCTTGGTCCTTTAAAATGGGATGTGTCTGTACAACAGACACAACATAGACTCTCTCAGATCTACTTGAGTCACTGAACATGTCATACCGTATTGAGACGTTTAACTTCAATTCCATCCACAGACTGTGACCTAAGGTTACCTATGGTACACTCTGAGAAAATAAGGTGCAATCTGAAACCAAAAAGGGTTCATTGGCTGTCCCCATGGGAAAACCCTTAAGAACCCCCTTTGGTTCCATGTAAAACCCTTTCGGTTGCAGGTAGGGTTCTACATGGAACCCAAAAGAGTTCTACCTTCAACCAAAAAGGCTTATCCTATGGGGTATATATACTGTGTATTGTCATTGTTCTGTATGGACAATAAGGTATACAGGTTTGGCCCATAACAAGGTATACAGGTACGGCCTATAACAAGGTATACAGGTATTACCCATAATAAGGTATACAGGTATGGCCCATTACGAGGTATACAGGTATGGCCAATAACGAGGTATACAGGTATGGCCCATAACGAGGTATACAGGTATGGCCCATAACAAGTCCCAACTTTCTGCTGTTGAGTTGGGAGTTGCTGGGCAGATCTTTTACATGTTTTAATTTTGGGGGCTTCAGAGGGCGGACCTGGTGGAAAGATTTATTAATTCCAGTCTATTGGATTTCTTGGTGACCTTGCATAGAGCGTTAAATCAATCTTTCCCGTGCTGTGACGCATACACACGCAGGCCCCTGAAAGGACGACAGTCCCAAGAAAAATGGCCCTCGGACTGGATTCTCATTTCAATTCTTCACCGGCGTTCAAGTCTGAAGCTTAGGAATAATTTTGAGAATTTCATATCTGTCATTGACCTTAAAAAATGGTTTGCTGCGATGATTTATTGGAATGTAGTAGTATAAATATATTGATAAGCCGACATCTTTATGTATTAATGTGTAGAATAAATACAATCCATATACCTCCCTGAGCTACTAAATCATTCTCAAATCTGGATGAAAATATTAGGGCTTGTTTAGGCAAGACACAGCGGTCATGGGCATCTAGTTAACCTCAATACTTCTGTCCCTTCATATCTCAGAAAATGATTTCAAGTGAGTTTTTTGCATACATGATAACTATTAATGATACTCTTATCTACATATCAATCAACAAACAATTTGAATTAAATTACTGAATGCACCATGGCTCTTCAAATCTTAGCATAAGCCCTGCACTGATCAACTAGCCTCATCAATTATTACAATGATCAACTAGTATAAATTTGAAGACCGCCATCTCACTGTCTAGTCTATGCATTCATAACCAACTCCTTGCGTATTCTGCCTCCCCTTCATCTACTCTATCACACCATGGATAATATTTCATTATATCCAGGCAATTTCAAAACGGTATCAATTAGTCCATTGGCTATTGTTTGGCTGCTCAAACCGAGCTGTGCTGAAAGAGCTAAATCTCAACCGACTGTGCCAGACTCCCTCACACAACCACCGTCTGGGCGTCGCCCGCCTTTTAATTGGTCGTAAAGCCCCTTTATGCAGATGACACTGCTGAGCGGACTAGCGGAGAGGAGAGCGGTCTAGGCTTGTTTCAGTGTTTACGTTCAGCTGGCCGCCGCGGCATTTCATTGGAAAAGCACAGAGTCACCACCTCTAGTCTACAAACACGGGCAGCACACGGCACAAGTCGCATGGCGATAGTCTTAAAGGCATAGTTTGGGACTTTTGGCGATGAGCTGTACCCAAAAATAAAATAAACTAGTTAGTTTTGCAAGCCAATGCTATCTCTAACTTCCTTCATACTGGACGCAGAGACATAACACATTTTATCCACGAGTTCATCTGACTCTGAGGAAGTATATAAAGAGCTTCATTGCCAAAATCCCAAACTATCCCTTTAAACCAGTGCTGCTTGCTTGGCAAGGGGCCAGCTCTTCTCTCCGTTCATCAGGTTTATATCAAGATGCCCGGGAGGAGGGCGAACATGTGACCACCGCCGCCATGCACTCTCATTAGAATCTACACAACATCCACGTGTAGGATAGGAGGAGTGGAGGCGCGGAGGAGGATCACTGGAGCAGATCAATGTAGTCAGTACAGTGCTACTGCCACCCAGTGGCCAGATGACGGAAAATAGAAAACAGAGGCCCCTGACAAAGACAGCATCAGAGCATGATAAAGCTCTTACCTGGGTTATCCCCAGTGAATGCCACCACCTTGCAGTCCTCTGGGAAGCCATAACGAGTGACATGGTAAGGAGAGAGGAGGCCCTGTGGAGGGGAACCAGGTGAGGTTAGGGTTTATAGAAGAGGGTGAAGAATAAAGAGATGTGAACAGTCCAATGTTAGCTTTAGCAGTTCAACAGTCATCAGCGTTTCCTATGGATATTGTGCACAGCAATCAGTCCTGGACTTTTCCTCAATAACTAGAATAGACATGAACCATCTAAGGTGGGTTAAAAGTCAGACATTTATCTGCACGGTATAGATGCGGTAAACGCAAACATTCCATTGACCAGATTGGCACACATTCAAGAAATCTGATCTAACAAAATAGATATTCGTCAAATCCGTCATGACATTTAGAAGTTGTGCCTTTTCAAGTTTTGAAGAAGTGACAGCTAAATGCTTACTCCCGCTCGCATAAACTGGTTAGCATAACTAGCATAAAGAAATTGCTGGTGGTAGTCAAATTTGTTTTAAAACTGTAATGCAGTTGATTATCAACGATGGCATGAACATGTGTTGGGGTTGACGTTCATACAAGCATTATACTCCGATTTTTACCTCAACATGAAAAACACATGTAAACAATAGACTAAATGTGGGAAAGTTTTGCTGGATGGCAATGAGGAGACTCGGGATCTTACCCCCACGGCCCTTTCCCCCACGCGTTTCCATGGCAATTCCATTGTTTTGGTCGAGTTCGATTTACCTCTTTACCGCATCTATGTTTGTTAGCGAGCCACCAGTTTTAGAGCAATGATTCTGTTAATTTTTCAAATTAAATGCCAATATGCCAACATACCATTCAAACAAATGCACTCAATCCACAGCCACACATTGGCTAAAATCAGTTGATGATAGGATTTACTGTAGACAAGTTGTAAAAGTACTGATATTGGATCATATAATAGCACTCACAACTTTCCCAAACATTTACATTGAAACATTTATGGTCTGTTTACATATATTTTAAGGCTATATATACAGAAAGTGTATAAAACCATATAAACTGTATTTAGAATTATATGATAATATTTTAGGTTGACAATAATTATATTACACAATTTCTGATATATCACATGCCTTACTTGTATTTTACTGCATTCAATAAAATCAGGATTATGTCTCTACTATGTCAGTACATTACTGGGGCAAAGCTTCCTGCCATCCAGGACCTATATACTAGGCGGTGTCTGAGGAAAGCCCCAAAAATTGTCAGACTCCAGTCACCCAAGTCATAGACTGTTTTCTCTGCTACCGCACGGCAAGTGGTACCGGAGCGCCAAGTCTAGTACCAAAAGTCTCCTTAACAGCTTCTGCCCCCAAGCCATAAGACTGCTGAACAATTAATCAAATGGCCACCGGACTATTTACAGTGACAACCACCCCATTTGTTTTGAACACTGCTGCTACTCGCTGTTTATTATCTATGCATAGTCACTTCACCCCTACCTCCATATACAAATTACCCCCTGTATATAGCCTTTGTTATTGTTATTGTATTGTGTTACTTTTTATTTATTTTGTTACTTTTGTTTGTAAGTAAGCATTTCACGGTAAGGTAGTATCAGATAGATTGAGGTTTCCAAAACACGTAGCTTTGCCAAATAACTCTCAAAATTGAAGAGATTAGCTCTTATTTAAAAATATATATAGATTTGTCTAAGAATATCCGCTGTTCCTGTGCGCTCCACACGTGAGCACGCAGTAGCAGATCGCCTACAGTAACATAAACTAAGGAAAATGCTTTTGTTCTTAGAATTAAAAAAAAAATCTGTATTCTAATGTTACCCAAGACCTTCATAAACACACCCAAAGGATAAGTTTTCCGATATTATATATGAAATTAATTTATTAGACTGTTAGAATGTTGCAGTCAGAATGGCTGTTCATTGGTGTAGTACGGGGGTAGTGAGGCCAGGCAGTTTAAGTGTTACGAGGATCCAAAGACAAACAAGTGGAGCTGGGACGAAAGCCTTGATGGCCCCAGTTCTTTATCCAATTATTGCCGGAGCCCTCAGGCTGACCTACAACTCTTCAAATATAAACATTTGAATATGAGGTGATACGATGGATATTATGTAGCCTACATGACCTGACCCAAGGCCTTGCAACTGAAGAATTCACCAAAAAATGACTTATTTTACAATGAAAATGTAAAACAACCTTCCATGTGAGATGAAATCACAGCCCATTCAAAAGTCAAAAGTTGATTTGCATTCCTTATCAGTTGCCCAACCAGGAGAATAGACAAAAAAATAGCAACACATGGTCAAGAACCATGATACTGCATATAGGGGTATCTCACCAAGACAGCTGAAGAATGCACAGGGGCTCCCAGCCTCTCCTCCAGGTGAGGAGCAGTAGCCTCAAGACAGGAGTCTGCCCACTGTTTGCTGAAAATGTCCATCAAATTCATCCCTGAACCTTAATAAAGGAGAAGAATGAACATGTCACCAATCAGAACGACTGATCAAGCCAATCCAAAGAACATAGAATATACAGTGCACCTCAATGCAAGTCAATTTGATTCAAATGCGGGTCACAGAACCGAGTGTAACAAATGTTTGGGTAACTCTTAATAATGACTTTCATTAAAAATCATGAATAAACTATTAATACACTTTCTACGCATAAGTATTTCATTATTTCTATACATTTATAAACATTTATATTGTCTTATTATAAATGTTTTTATTAACTCAATCCAATCTCACTAATCTGAATATATTTATGTTATTCATAAACTGTAATGTATGTTATCACAGCACTGTGGTATACTTCTATGTATATGTCACATATCATTGTGCTGATAGACTAGAATGTCATGCGCAAATTGTCACAACTACTGTAATCTTCCTGTATGATAAACAAGACATTTCCCTCATATTGCCCTGTTGTATATTGTAACGAAATTCAGGCGAAAAACAGGCTACATGACTTGATTACAATGTCAAGCTGGTTTCAGTGCTGCTGATAACAGATGGGAGAAAAATCCCTTGGCGACCTTATTGCACAAACACAATGATGATTGTTATCCAGCAGACCTTAAAAGAATGGTTCTGCCAGGTAAAAACATTGTAATGAAGTAAGTGTCAGAGATAAGTTCAAGCCAACTTGGAGAGTTAACCCCCTGTGTTCCCATAGTAGGTGATGTTTCAAGCATGCTGGGGTAAAGTAATATGGTCTGAAACAGCTAACTCTTTAAGGATTAGTTTGTTTTTGTATTTAACCTTTATTTAACTAGGCAAGTCAGTTAAGAACAAATTCTTATTTACAATTACAGCCTACCAAAAGGCCTCGTGCGGGGACGGGGGCAGGGATTTAAATAAAGAAAAATAAATATTCAAAAATAGGACAAAGCACACATCACGACGAGAGACAACAGAACACTACATAAAGTGAGACCTAAGACAACAGCATAGCAAGGCAGCAACACATGACAACACAGCATGGCAGCAACACAACATGACAGCAGCACAACATGGTAGCAGCACAAAACATGGTACAAACATTATTAGGCACAGACAACAGCACAAAGGGCAAGAAGGTAAAGACAACAATACAGCCACAACTGTCAGTAAGAGTGTCCATGATTGAGTCTTTGAAGGAAGAGATGGAGATAAAACTGTTTAAGGAGGATCTTCACTCCCAGGGTATTTGTTCCATAGTAGTTGTACTTAAATGTTATATTATAACATGTTATAATGCAGGATAACTTTATATTAGGGTAATGTTTTCACAGGTATTTACAATGAAATGATGTGCTACCAATAGGTACATTCTTGTGCTAAGTGGTAACTAAACTGATAACAAATTGTACATGCAGTACTCATATTTGTTTTAATAAATCCCAAAGAGAAACAAAAAAGTGAAGCATAGCTTGCTATTGTGTAGTAATTTCTGTACCATACAATAAAGTACTACCCGATAACAAATCATTAACCATTATCTTACCGTCACTGTAATCAATAGCTGCATAGCTGCCCAGGAAGAGAGAGGCAGCAAAGCTGCTGACCAATGAGATTCTCTGAAATGAATAGCAAAAAAATAAGGGGGGAAATATTTCAGACAATTACAGAACTAGTGAAATTCTATCTAAAATTCTATTGATCTTTCCTACTAAATCAACACAGAATATGTTCCACAAAGAGAGCAGAATTATCTGGCATTTTTAGAGCCCTATTTACCTTAATGTATTGAATTCACACAGATATGTGACCAAGAGTAGTTTACCAATGGTGCATATAAATCATTGGATTTAACGTAAGACAATGGGCAATGGTGATAGCAGACAAGTAAAATGGGCATGTCACCTCACCTCTGTGTCCTCGTACTTCTCTGGTTGGGCCTTGTAAATCTTGGCAATCTGATTTCCAGTGAAACGCTGAAAGGTAATGTTATAGAATTGATAAAAAAAAAGGTCAGTGCCTTTAGTAAATATTGGATCCCCCACATACGTGTACACGTGTTACCTGTGTCCATATCACTTGGAGACATGTATGATTGAAGTTACTTGTAAACAATGAGTAAAGTAAGTGTCAAGTAAGTCTATCCATCAAATCCATCCAGTCAAGGAAACTTAAGTCTTCCTCACCTCATAGGCCCGGGAGCCCGTGATGTCTGCAACTCTCTGAGCGCCACCTACTGCTGTCTCCAGGTACTGACACTGCTCTGTAGTGCTGGAGTCCATCCACACTGGACTATCTGACACTGCAAAACCACCCTGTTGGCACAAGTACAGACATAATGTATCAATATACAAAATGAGAAATCAGAACAACTAAAATCTATTCAAAAAAAAAAGTGTTTGAATGAATCAAAACAACTACTAATCAACTAACTACTGTAATACTCTCAAAATATATATCAAGGCATTCAAAGATAAGAACTAATTTGGAAGAAACAACCAGGTTTGAGACTAAATGTTCATAGAAACACCTTTTCATGGTCCTTTTAGACTTGCAAACTCACTGATGTAAAAAGGAAGCCCTTCAGGTTAGTATTAACTGAATAATCCTCAGGGTTTGATTGTACTGTTGGATTAATGAATAAACATTGGGCTATAGGGTTGGCTCTGCCTGCAATGTATCAAAGGCTGTGGCAAATGTGGTTTTTTCTCACCCACACGAGGAAGGTAATGTATTAACTTTTAACCAGGCGGACACCGCCTATTTGACATTTGCCAAAAGCAGGGCACTGTATTTCAAATCAAGTGGTGCATGTCATTTGTGCTTGTTGCTGATACTGAACTGTATGTGCAAAATGAAATGCTTCTACACCTGCATTGCTTGCTGTTTGGGGTTTTAGGCTGGGTTTCTGTACAGAACTTTGAGATATCAGCTGATGTAAGAAGGGCTTTAGAAATAAATGTGATTTGATTTGACGATGAAGTTGACTATCAAAAATGGGAGATAATTGTTTTATCTGGCATGTCACTAGCAAACATGCACTCTACTCTGCTGTAGTAATAGACAGAAAGGACAACCAGAGAGTATAGAATCTCTCTCTGCTACTGCCTTGTATGCCTTGTACCTTCAGAAGTTCATGCAAACTTTTTCCTGGCTGGAGATCCCTGAGAACTTGGTTGGTCCCTTTCCTCCAATACACACTGCCATGTTGCTGTAAAAACAAGGCAATGATGAAATACAATACATGTAATGCCTGACTGTATTCAAAATACACAATGGAGCACTGTAATAGAGTACTAGTAATAGTCCACACACCTGGCCACTCCCAGATAGGGCTTTCACACGCGAGAAGTCAAATCCTGCATTCTTCATCTTGCCAAGGATCAGGTCAAGTGCCTGGGAAATCATCATGGAATTGCTCAGTTAAAAATCACAGAACTAAAACACGCTCAGCTCTGCCAATGGCATCCTTATTACGCATAGATTGCTCTTGAATCTGATCTAGGTGACTATTGATTCAAAGTGTTGTGTATTTCTGCTGAAGATAACAGTGAGGAGTTACTTACAAAGAGAGATATCTTCCCCAAATTAGAATGAACTGCTGTTTAATAATAGTAGTTTAATCAACCTTACAGTTTCATGCAGTGTTACAACACTTTTGGGAACGTTATTGCTGTAGGCCCTACCTTTGAACTCAACGGAATAACAGCTTATATGGAAGTTAATTCAGTACTTCAGCTACGCAATGGTTTGAGAGTGAGCAGACCACTGAGCTACTAGTACTTTTACTGAGTACTAGTGAAGTATTCACTGTGCAGTGCACTAATAAGTAGTAAAGTATTCATGGTGGACTACCTTTACCCACATGAGCACAGGAGAAGTGACAGTCAGACTGTCTGCATGGATATGGACCCCTCCCTGAGTCCTGGGGAGATATGAAAAGATAGAAGTCAGTTTCATTGACTATTTCCAAACTGTGTAGCCTAGCCTACTATCAAGGGTGTAGGATTTGCCAGCCTTGGAATTGTGCTGTGATAGTCAGGAGGACATAGCTATTTATCAGTTGTCAGCACATATCGTCCTACACATTATGAAATGTATTTTTTGATTTTGTGTTACCCGAATTCTGGCAGTTCACTGTCAAACTGCACATTGTCCTGGTGGACAACACTTAGGTTCCCATCAACAGCAACCACCTTCAGCTGAACACAAAATTGGGGAAATGGGTTGAGTACGTTTAGGAGCTACAGTAGGATACAGGAAAAGCAATAGAAGTGCCTGCTTTGCAGCCAATGTAGTGCCAATGTAGTAGGAAGAATGGCAAAATGTTATGAAATAAGCAATTCAATGTTTGTCTAGGCTAAGTCCGAAGTCCAGTGGAATGAAAGGAAAAAACATGTCACGCGCATTTAATTTATTAATGAATGCCAGAACCACTAAATATTGCGTATAATATTGCTTATATAGTATGGTACACATGGGTTATTTGAAAGGCTATCTTCCGGTAGGCCTATGCTATGTAAAATGTTCCAGATGAGCCTTAATTTGTAGTTGCTGATTCATCGTTTTATCTCTTCTTCCGTGTTACACAAAGTCTACGCGCGTGCGTATAGGCAATATTGCAAACAGAACGACGTTAAGCATGCATTATAATCCGAACCTACTTGTTGAGTGCTGAAATCAAACCCCAGGTAAAATGACTCGGTGGACGCAGCCATTGCAGTCAACACATAATTCTAGGTCCCAAAACTGGAAGTGCAGCACAGTATCGCTGTTACTGAACAGTGCACACAGGGTTCATGTTTAAAGGTGCAGCGCACTCCAAAAATGCAAGATAGGCTGCAGTTAAAGACTCAAACTCTTCTAGCTATATATAGCCTACGTTGCATTTTATTTAATCAAATACGATCTGGTGAGTGGCTTTTTGAATACTTCATGACAAACGTCAAACATTTACGACAAGCAAAAAATACTGTGTCTATATACTGAACAAAACTATAAACGCAACATGTAAAGTGTTGGTCCCATGTTTCATGAGTTGAAATTTTTCTACATGCACAAAAAGTTTATTTCTCTCAGATTATGTGCACAGATGTATTTAAATCCCTGTTACTGAACATTTCTCATTTGCCAAGATAATCCATCCATTTGACAGGTGTGGCATATCAAGAAGCAGATTAAATAGCATGATCATTACACAGGTGCACCTTGTGCTGGGGACAATAAAAGGCCACTAAAATGTACAGTTTTGTCACCCAGCACCATGCCACAGATATATCAAGTTGTGGGAGCGTGCAATTGGCATGCTGACTGCAGAAATGTCCACTGAAGCTGTTGCCAGATTATTTAATGTTAATTTCTCTACCATAAGCCACCTCCAATGTTGTTTTAGAGAATTTGGCACTACGTCCAACCGGCCTCACAACTGCAGACCACGTGTAACCACGCCAGCCCAGGACCTTCACATCTGGCGTCTTCACCTGCAGGATCGTCTGAGACCAGCCACGCAGACAGCTGGTGAAACTGAGGTGTATTTCTGTCTGTAATAAAGCCCTTTTGTGGGGAACTACTCATTCTGATTGGCTGGGCCTGGCTTCCTGTAGATCAGTCAATTGAAATAAATACATTCATTAGGCCCTAATCTCATTGGGCACGGGCACAGCCATTGGTGGGCCTGGGAGGGCATAGGCCCACCTACTTGGGAGCCAGGCCCACCAATGGCTGTGCCCGTGCCCAATGAGATTAGGGCCTAATGAATGTATTTATTTCAATTGACTGATTTCCTTATATGAACTGTAACTCAGTAAAATCGTTGAAATTGTTGCATGTTGCTTTTATATATTTTTGTTCAGTATATATTCCTTATTGTCTATTAGGTCTAATGTTGCAAAAGGTAGGACATTCAGTTAGGTTCAGATGCTCCACCCATGGCTATTATTATTTGGACATTTAAATGTTCATGATGAACACTCATGCGCACAGAGAGACAGACAGACAGACTGACAGGAAGAAAGACAGGGAAGAGAGAGAGACAGAGAGAGAGACAGAGATCCATTTTGTCATTTAATTTGCTGCATGAGTTATCAGCAGCTCATTGCTTACTTTTCAGAAACAGGAAATCCACAGGTCTCCACAAACAATTCATGGAAGTGGGACTGTTTGCATAGAAAATCCCTGTGGTAATGATATCTTTGAAATACAGGCCTCCCTGCTTTAGTAAGGAGAACGTGTCAGGCAATAATGTTGAGGCAAAGGAGTGATGTGTGAGTATTTAACCTTTATTTAACTAGGCAAGCCAGTTAAGAACAAATTCTTATTTACAATAATGGCCAACCCCGGCCAAACCCTGACGACGCTGGACCAATTGTGCGCCGCCCTATGAGGACACCCAGTCACGTCCGGTTGTGATACAGCCTGGAATCAAACCAGGCTCTAGCACTGAGAAGCAGTGCCTTAGACCACTGTGCCACTCAGGAGCCCTAAGCATTGGACTCCCGAGTTGACTAAGCATTGAACTAAGGGCTAATTATCTGTGAGTTTTTTTGCAACGCAGGTACACTTGCTAGATGTGTCAGCACCACCATGTCATCCATTTAAGTCATCCCTCCAAAGCAGGACTCACCCACAACTTCAACAACACTGTGTCAACATACTGTGTCAGTGCCAGCCCAAGTAACAACTGGGTCATTCAACACATTTTTCCAGAACATAATATATGAACATGTAAATCAATGTTGATTGTTAGGCCTACAGATAATAAAAGACTACTGGATTCTATAGTATGAAGATGTAAGTAACTTGATGTTTGTCTAGCCTAGTTTACTGTAGGCCATGTATTATGTTTGGAACTTTCCTTCATTATTATGTTTGGAACTTTCCTTCATAATATACTGACCTATTCACCTATTTTACTTTAGCCTATCATAAACATAAGCAGTTTTCACTAAAACTACACTACACATACACCTACATGGTCTACTGTAAAAGAAAAGGGCAACCTTCAATTGTCCTCAATTGTTTGCACATCACTCAAACTTTTGAACCACTTTAGACTAGCCTACACTACACCTACTGAGATGTAGACAGTGCCGTATAGGCTATACTGCCGGCAGCAGGTGGATAACTACTTATCATTCTATCAGCTGTGCCTTCTTTGATTGGGGAAATAAAAATCAAAATTGGTTATCAATGCAAAAAGGATGTTGTCGTGCTGCTGTTCCAATTCGAAGTGTTCCTGGGAACAGATAAGTTCCCGGAGTCGCAGTGAAACCGCCAACGGCGACGTGAATCATTTGGTCGAGGAAGCGGACCAAAGCGAAATTGTGGCGGACCTAACCAGGATGGACATTGCACTTTTGACGGAACAGTACAACTTGACTAAAGAGAAACAAAAGCGTCAGACCCTGGTGGTTTTATTCAGACAAGGTAGACATCGCTTTCCAAGAGTGCTACGAGAACTTGGCACGCACCCAACCGGGGTTGCGTTCAGCAGGACGCTTACATGCCTATCTGACATGTAGAATAAAGAATCACGTTGGCTTTATTCATGGAATTTCTATTTGCAATGTTCAATAACGTTTGGTAACGTAACATGGCCCAGTTGTCTGAACAGTTTGGCACTGGCAACAAGTTGTTAAATTGTAGACAATATTGTGCATCCTCAAGGTCATGTTGCAACAAAGTAGCAGTAATTGATTTATATCACGTGAATTTGAGTCCTTGTGGACACACATGGCAGCACTGGTCTTTGGTACTTTTTTTCTTCATGCAAAAGCTTTTCCTGCTAGCCTACTTTGAGCAACAAAATGCAGTTATACTGCATGTAGGCTATACTGGAAATGTGGTCATTCAAACAAAAGTAATATTTTTGTTACAGTACTTTTCCATTGAGCTGGAAGGTTGATTGCAGATGACTGTGTAAACCTGTCTGTACATTTCCATTCTATTTCCTAACAGTTTCAACTGATGATGCAGCAGAAATCAGTGGGCAAGCCCTGGTCAATGTAGTCCCAGTCAACCAGGAGATGAAGAGCAAACACGAGAGGAAGAGGTCGGTCTCAGAGTCTGAGAATGACTTTGTTGGGGACCTGGAGAGAGCCCCATGGCGCAAACCCTTGGGCATCCACCGACAGGCCAACGTCATTATAACACCACATACAAACCCCACAATCACGGGCAGTAAATCAAGTTTTACTTCGCTGTCTGAAGACTTTCCTGAGACGTCCAGTGAGAAGGAGTTGGGGGATTCTATTTCTACCCATCCTGTAGAGTTGAGTACCAGTAACAGCAGTTCAGGCTCCCGGAAGTTCTCAGCCCCAGCCATTTTGTCCAGACAACTGAGTTTTGGGGGGCAGCGGCCGCCTCTTCTCTCCTCTTGCCCCCATCACCACTACCCCTTCCCCCAAAGAAAAGGGCCCAAGAAGTCGGAAGCTGCTAGGAGACTTGGGATGTACTCATCATTCTGATCAGATTATAGGAGAGGGAAAGAGTCCGTTACAGTCTATAGTGCAATAGAGAATGTTTTCTATGTTTCTGCAGAATTAAACTAATCTTGTTGTTGCTATAAAGGACATTTGGTATGCAGCCATGCAAATAATATAATGTAAGATGTCGTGCCTTGCCCTATATAGGATCATATGTTAACGTTCGGGTTTCATCCCAGCTGAGAAGGGGATCCATCTCCACCCATTGAGTGAAATACTCAATGTCTTGAAACGTTATTTTTCCCAGAGAGCAAACGATTAGGCCTACAGACAATGGTGCGATGTTTGGTTTTTAATTACAGCATTCATCCCAGGAAAATATTCAAGAGACCATTTACAGACCATTGTTAGGGTAATAACAGGTGGAATAAAATATAACTAAACATTTAAATGTTTTAGTTACATTATCCCAATGAGTTACACCATAACGCAGGCATTATTTTTATTACTACAAACCCTTTTTAAACAGTGTGTGTTTGAGCTACATGGGTTGTGCCATTGGATTTGTCTATTTATTCTGTATCTGTACATACCAACCATTAGTCTGTGTGATTAACGGGGGCTGAGAGTGGTGTTTGTGAGACAAGGGCAGATCCTGAAGGGGCCCGGGTCTTTTTTACAAAAATGTCTGTAAAGTCCGTATGGTTTGAACTACACACTTAAAAGCCATTATGAAAAACTGAGACTCTCACGAACATGCACATGTTTTGCTCAAGAGTCATTAGAAGGTAAAGGGGTTCTTGTACATAGAAAATCAAAGGAAATCCCATGACATAGTGTCTGTAATAAGCTCACAGTTTCTGTCCCAAACACCAGACTAGTTGGATATTCATTTCCCAGTGAGGAAACAATTTCTATAGTTACAACATTTACATAAATTAATTTAGTCAGGTTTTTGCTTCGGCTGAGCTTCTTTTTTGTTTGTTGACATTTGTCAATTAAACTCATGAATACAACTGTTTATGTCAAATTAACTTGTGTTCTACCTGTAGCCCTGGTTGTCCTGAAAGGAAAATGGTAAAACACTTAATTGTGAGGTTAAATATAAGGGCTGGACATGCAGATAAATAAAAGTCAGATTAATGAAAAGACTATTTTTACTGGTGTCTCGGGACTGATAGGGTTCAATTAAAAACACAGGAGGTTGGTGGCACCTTAATTGGGGAGGAAGATCTTGTGGTAAAGGCTGGAGCGGAATACATGGAATGATAACAAAGACATGACACACACGGGTACCATGTGTTTGATGCCATGTCATTTGCTTCTTTCCAGCCATTCTTATGAGCCGTCGTCCCCTCAGCAGCCTCCACTGGAAATAATGACAGGCTGTTGCCACTGAACAAATATGTGACTTGAAAATGACTGATTATTCTCTGGTGTGCATTTTATTGTCATACAATAAGATGAATCCCAGCAATACAGATGGAATGTGAAGACATGATGCATTAATTAAATATAGTAGCCTGTATACAGTACTACCAAATACATAATGAACATTTTAAAATCACATCACAACTGTTTGTATGAGTCATTTTAAAAGGTAGGCCCTACCATGATTTTGATGTTCTTCCCTCTATTAGACGGTGTGTTGTCACGTGTCAGTCTCTGCACGTGTTGTAAACTCAGTGTTGTCAGCTTCATAGTCTCAGGACCGAGCCCATCTCCTAATCTGACCCCAAACATTTAGATGAAGGTTGTGTGCACAATTTATTATGCATTGTCATTGGAGCATTGTTATTGCAGAGTTGAAAAGCCTACTGAAGATTTTAGTATATTGTCAATACAAGGATTGCAAATCTGGGCTGAAACAAGGCACATGATTAGGCTACAGACAATGGTGCACTTTTGTTTTTAATTACAGCATTCATCCCAGGAAAATATGCAAGAGTCCACTTACAAATTGTTAGGGTATTAACAGGTAGAATAAAACATAACGAAACATTGTATTAGCTACATTAACCCAATGAGTCCCACCGTAACGCAGGCACGTTTTGGACTTCTATCCCCTTTTAAACATTTTGTGTTGGAGCTACATGGGTTGTGCCGGGCACCGAAGACGTGGATGACGATTTAAGGCAGCCCCCCGCACCGGGTAAAATGCAGAAGACACATTTCAGTTGAAGGCATTCAGTTGTACAGCTGACTAGGCATCCCCTTTTCCCTTTGGATTTGTCGATTTCTTCTGTATCTGCACATACCAACTGCTAGTATGTATGATTAACAGGGGCTGAGCTAGAGTGGTGTCTGAGAGACAAGGGCGGGTCCCGAAGGGGCAGGGTCTTTTTTACAAAGACGTCTGTAGAGTCCGTATGGTTTGAGCTACACACTTAAAAGCCATCTATGAAAAACAGACTCTCACAAACAAGCACATGTTTTGCTCAAAAGTCGTTAGAAGGGGTTCTACATAGAAGATCATAGGAAATCCCAGGACGTAATGTCTATAATACTGTAATAAGCTCAGTTTGTCACAAATGCCAAACAGTTGTCACTGACTAGTTGGATATTAATTTCCCAGTGTGCAAACGATTTCTGTACTTACAGCATTTATATACACTACCGTTCAAAAGTTTGGGGTCACTTAGAAATGTCCTTGTTTTTTGAAAGAAAAGCTAATTTTTTGTCCATTAAAATAACATCAAATTGATCAGAAATACAGTGTAGACATTGTTAATGTTGTAAATGACTATTGTAGCTGGAAACGGCAGATTTTTAATGGAATATCTACATAGGCGTACAGAGGCCCATTATCAGCAACCATCACTCCTGTGTTACTATGGCACATTGTGTTAGCTAATCCAAGTTTATACTTTTAAAAGGACAATTGATCATTAGAAAACCCTTTTGCATTTATGTTAGCACAGCTGAAAACGGTTGTTCTCATTAAAGAAGCAATAAAACTGTCCTTCTCTAGACTAGTTGAGTATCTGGAGCATCAGCTTTTGTGGGTTCGTTTACAAGGTCAAAATGTCCAGAAACAAAGAACTTCTTTCTGAAACTCGTCAGTCTATTCTTGTTCTGAGAAATGAAGGCTATCCATGCGAGAAATTGCCAAGAAACTGAAGATCTCGTACAATGTTGTGTACTACTTCCGTCACAGAACAGAGCAAACTGGCGCTAACCAGAATAGAATAATCAGAATTGAAAGAGTAGGAGGCCCCGGTGCACAACTTAGCAAGAGGACAAGTACATTAATATCTAGTTTGAGAAACCGAGGCCTCACAAGTCCTCAACTGGCAGCTTCATTAAATAGTACCCGCAAAACACCAGTCTCAACTTCAACAGGGAAGAGGCGACTCCTGGATGCTGGTCTTTTAGGCCAGTTCCTCTGTCCAGTGTCTGTTCTTTTGCCCATCTGAGATATGCCTTTTTCTTTGCAACACTACCTACAAGGCCAGCATCCCGGAGTCGCCTCGTCACTGTGAATGTTGAGACTGGTGTTTTGAATGTACTATTTAATGAAGCTGCCAGTTGAGGACCTGTGAGGAGTCTGTTTCTCAAACTAGAGGACAACAGTTTTCAGCTGTGCTAACAATGATCTAATGATCAATTAGCCTTTTAAAATGATAAACTTGGATTAGCTAACACAACGTGCCGTTGGAACACAGGGGTGATGGTTGCTGATAATGGGCCTCTGTACGCCTATGTAGATATTCCACTAAAAATCAGCCGTTTCCAGCTACAATAGTCATTTACAACATTAATGTCTGCGCTGTATTTCTGATCAATTTGATGTTATTTTAAAAATGGACAAAAAAAAGGGATTTTCTTTCAAAAACAAGGACATTTCTAAGTGACCCCAAACTTTTGAACGGTAGTGTAAAATTCATTTTTAAATCAGGTTTTTGCTTTGGCTGACTTTTTTGTTGTTGTTGTTGGACATTTGTCAATAAAACTCATGAATACAACTGTTTATGTCAAATTGATTTGTGTTCTACTTGTAGCCCTGGTTGTCCTGAAAGGAAAATGGTAAAACACTTAATTGTGAGGTTAAATATAAGGGCTGGACATGCAGATAAATAAAAGTCAGATAAATGAAAAGGTGACTTTTGCTGGGGTTTCTGGACTGATAGGGTTAAATTAAAAACACAGGAGGTTGGTGCTAACTTAAATTGGGGAGGACTGGCTCGTGGTAATGGCTGGAGCGGAGTTTCATGTGTTTAATGCCATTCTATTCGCTCTTTTCCAGACATTATTATGAGCCACCCTCCCCTCAGCAGACTCCCAATAATCATAAGGACAGGCTGTTGTGTATTGACTACAGTGATTTCTAGAGTAGTCACTAATTACCACAACCACAAAGTCTTATATCCCACATATTTCTACAATGTTTCTTAAAATCAGATTTTTTACCTAACCCTAACCACACTGCTAACCTTATGCCTAACCTTAAATTAAGACCAAAATGCAACAAAAAAACACACAAAAAATAATTTGTACAATACCACAGCCAAAGTCAAAATGGCTGTAACTAGTGACAAGCACTTTCCAGAAATCGGAGAAAATAGTTATTGAGTGTGGCTGACCTTTTTTGGAGGACTCAGGAATTTTACAGCAAAGGCATTGCAAGGAATCCTGTTGATGAATGTTGCATCCACACAGGCAGGTGAGCCTGTGTAGGGATGTAATGTGGATTATCACGAAAGGAGCAGGGATTTTTGGATGCATTTTATTTTGGGATTTTATGATGTTGGTATCCTCACCCTCCCCCCGTCCAGCAAGCAGGATATGTATTTTTAGTAAAGAACGAAGGTTGAGTATGTAACCACGGCTATGAGAGCTACAATATATGGATCACTCCAATATATTGGTATCACTCCGAAGCGGAGGGACATATCCGAGGTGAGGATTTTGATTTACTCCTGTGTACACCTGTGTCACGGCTGGTGTCCGCCCCTATACGTAGATCCCATGGCCACGACACACATTCTCTACATCACTTGAGGCGCCTCTAGCACCGCAGAGGATTGGAGTGATCCACATAGCTCACATAACCATGGTTACATACGTTTGTTATGTTTCACTATATTGGATCACTCCAATATATTGGAATACCCGTACCAGATTTAGTCAGTGCTAGAGGGACCTGGCCAGCCAGCAGCGAAGTCCCATGGCTGGAGTTGAGTCAGTATGTTGGCAGCAGCCACTCAATGTTAGTGGTGGCTGTTTAACAGTCTCATGGCCTTGAGATAGAAGCTGTTTTTCAGTCTCTCGGTCCCAGCTTTGATGCACCTGTACTGACCTCGCCTTCTGGATGATAGCGGGGTGAACAGGCAGTGGCTAGGGTGGTTGTTGTCGTTGATGATCTTTATGGCCTTCCTGTGACATCGGGTGGTGTAGATGGCCTGGAGGGCAGGTAGTTTGCCCCCGGTGATGCGTTGTGCAGACCTCACTACCCTCTGGAGAGCCTTACGGTTGTGGGCGGAGCAGTTGCCGTACCAGGCGGTGATACAGCCTGACAGGATGCTCTCGATTGTGCATCTGTAAAAGTTTGTGAGTGTTTTTGGTGACAAGCTGAATTTCTTCAGCCTCCTGAGGTTGAAGAGGCGGTGCTGTGCTTTCTTCACCACGCTGTCTGTGTGGGTGGACCATTTCAGTTTGTCTGTGAAAACTTACTACCTTCTCCACTACTGTCCCGTCGATGTGGATAGGGGGGTGCTTCCTCTGCTGTTTCCCAGCATCCACGATCATCTCCTTTGTTTTGTTGACGTTGAGTGTGAGGTTATTTTCCTGACACCATACTCCAAGGGCCCTCACCTCCTCCATGTAGGCCGTCTCGTCGTTGTTGGTAATCAAGCCTACCGCTGTAGTGTCGTCTGCAAACTTGATGATTGAGTTGGAGGCGTGCATGGCCACGCAGTCGTGGGTGAACAGGGAGTACAGGAGAGGGCTCAGAACGCACCCTTGTGGGGCCCCAGTGTTGAGAATCAGCGGAAAACAAAACAGCGCCATATGATGCAATAACTCCAAAGTGAAATGTCTCAACGTAGTGGAAGCCCACCACAATACTCCTACATTCTGTAGGGGAAAGAACAAGAAAAAAATAATGTAGGGTAATTAGCAGATAATGGCACGTTAAAGCAAATCACAACACACACAGAACAAGCCAGTCGGCAAGTTGTGTAAGGAAAATACAGTTTGTGGCAGCAAGAGCCACCAATATATTAATGGATACACACGGCGTCGTAGTGTAAGTCTGACGAAACACAAGCACGACAAACCAGAGTTCTCAAAAGGGGCTGGCCATGTGGCCAGCTGCTCCAGGCTGTAAACAGCCAGTGAATATACTTCCACGAAAGATATTACACTTACCAGTGACTTACCAAGTGAACTTCGGAAAGTTTGTACCTCAATCCATACGGACGTCCACCGAGAAAATGAAAGAGATAACGTGTGTCGCTCAGTAAACAATGGACCTGATCAGACAGCTCAGAGCTTCTGCTCTTTTCTGTCCATAAGAAACAAATGGATTGGTGGAAGAGGCAGGGCAAGGAAGGAGGGTGTGGTCAAGCAAGGCATCCCTCGAAGCTAGATGCCCTGAGGTTTTTATCAGAACGGGCGTAGATTAGTTTCGCCTTTTTTTCTTTTCCCAACATGAGTTCGTGGTGTTTTACTTTAAAAATAAAATAGAAGTAAAACATTTAAAATAAGGGATATAAAACTTCATTAAAATTATAGCTCACAACTGTGCAGGGGGAGAGGGGTGGGGGCGCTAAGGAGTGCATTCACATATATCTACACATTTTCATACACACACAAATGATTGTATTTAAAAAAAAAAAATTCTCCCCCCTGTCTTCTAGGTCAGTTTCAGCATTATGGACATGGGTGTATCTGTGGTCCATTTGGCCTGTCCCACGACTTCCTTCAATGATGGGTTGTGAGTGGCTCTGTTGATGAACTTCTGGCCAATGATTGACTCTCTATTGTTGATTGATGTCAGTCGTGTGATGCGGCCATGGGGTTTATATATAGGGGCGGACCCCAGCCGTGACACAGGTGTCCACTGGAGTAAATCCTCACCTCGAATGTATTCCTCCGCCGAGGAGTGATGCCAATATATTGGAGCGAGCCAATATAGTGAAACATAACCACTTTCCAGAAGTTCTCTGTGTTTTTAGAGCGATGACAAATTGGCCCACGTGACTTATCCTAGTGTGAAAGAGAAGATAAACAACATTCTCGGCTCAGAAATGTTCCTATCAGAACAATACGGCGACAATGTTAACAACACTTCAAACGTGAGTCATTAATTTGTTATATCTTGAAAGAAACCGAAAACAACGATGGATGTAGCTAGCTAGTCGTTGGTGTAGTCTTCTGCGACTGCGTAACTAGTGCAACGTAATTTTTTCTCTACTCATTCTGTGGAATTCCCCTTTTGTTTGCTGGCTGTTCACTTTCACTTTTCCTTACATGTTTTTCCACCGTTTCGAGAATGGCGGAGCTAAATATTCAGGAAAAGCTGGTAAATCTTTTAAATCAAGGTAATATTCAGCTCAGGAATCCACCTTACACAACAGAGGACAGCGAGGCAGGACAGCAATCTCTTCAGGTAAAGTTAGTTTGCTAGGTGACCAACAGTTATAGCCATTCAAAATGTATTGATGTTCATTGAGCTCGTTGGTCTGTGACCTGACTATGAGTCACCTTTGTGAGATAGAGTAACAAATTATCCCTGTCTGTTTGTCACTGTTGTCATTGCAGGAGCTTGCAGTGAACTATGCCCCCATTGTGTGCATCTCTGTGTCTGAAGTGGCCAGTGCCTTGGAGAGCCTCCGATCCCAGGCAGTAAAGAGTGGAATGGGGAACAAGACCTACGGAGAGACATGTGTGGAACTCTTTCTGCCTAAAGACTTGAAAAAGGTATGTGGGTGGGTGTGTTTGCCCTGACACAGCCTACAGAAAATGAAGTAATTCCACATTGTTACCCATTCCTTTAGTATACCAAGAAGAATAACTATTTGGAGACAAAACTGGATGTCCTTGCTCAAGATATCATGGATAGGTAAGTGAAAATGGCCAGTGCAATGTCAGTCTTTTATAATGTGAAGTGAAGATGCCCTGTCACTTAAATCTCATATTATTATGTCTACCAAAGTCACAAATTGAAAAGGTGCTACTTTTTTTCTACTTTTGTATAGGATTACTGAACAATATGGACTTAAATACATCCAGTTAATTTTTAAAGGGAAGACACTGACTCCTGGTACGTTTCCGTTTAGTTGCCACAACACTCATCTAATCAATGTTTGGTCATTTCAACTTTGCATTGAAATAGTTTCTCTTTACAGAGAAGCGTCTGGATGAACAGAATGTGAAGAACAAAAGTAAGATGATGGTTCTGCGGGTGAGCGTGCCAGAGAGCAAGAAACAGATGTTGGAGGTGGAGGAGGAGAAGAAAACGCATGACCAGAGTGTCCAGAGAACCCAGAGGGGCTTCCAGATCCTATCAGAGAGAGGTTAGTTAGACCCTCACTGCTTTTAAACACAATAACAATGTTATCACAATGCTACATGAATAGTATTTTTTTGGATGTTCTGTGACTTGGTTGTCATGTTAGGCTTCCAGATCCTTTCAGTTAGACCCTCGTACTGTGTAGAACTCCAATCACAACTCTCTGTATTTAAGTGTTATTTTAGGAGTGTTATTTTATGGTTGTTCTGTGGTTTGGCTGTCATTTTAGATGGCACCGATGATCCAGCCACGACTCCATTCCTAGAGATTGCTGATCAGAAGGGGAACCCCCTGAAAATACCTCACAGTAAAAAAAAGGTAGTCTAGACAAAGGACTAATGAACATATTACCAATATTATATCCAAAACTGTCATGGTAAGCAGTATGAGTGGGTGGCAAGCTCACACAACTTATGGCTTGAATGGTAAGTATGGTTCTAGCCATGTCCTGTGTGAATTCAAACTCCACTGACTATTTCTAATTCTGTGTGATTGTTGTCCTAAGGCTCTGATTTTAGCCATGGGGTTCCATGAGAAAGGCCGTGCTCTGATGAAGAGGAAACAGTATGAAACTGCTCTGGGCCACCTGGTGCAAGCTGACGACCAGTTTGTGTAAAAAAAAAACAACCTTCCTCTTAATCACATCAAAACACCCAGTCCATTTCTGATTCAAAGATGTTTGTATGATTGGCATGTTAGATCATTGTATTGTTGAATGATTATTTGATTGCATTTTGAATGTACAGTACTCTGTTAAGAGTTAGGTAATATGGGGAAAAAATATATTTGGGATGGATTTTATTCATTTATTATCCAAGCATTTTGCTACACCTGCAATAACATCTGCTAAATATGTGTATGTGACCAATAAGATTTGATTTGAAATACTACTAGTTTGATGGTTGTAGCCATTAATTGTCCCATTAACAATCACCTATATTAGCAAACTTATTTCATTTTAAACTTATTTCATTTCTCTACTATAGGCTACTTATCGTAATGAACAATATAAAAATGCCTGTGATAAGTGGTCTGTCGCTCATTTTCCATTTATTGTTCCAGCTCTACTCTACGTTCCACCACGAAATCACCTTGCATCTCAAATAACTACTTACTTATGTGATCAAGATTAGTGATTCTGTGCCTCACATTGCTCAGTCTGATCCCATGTAATCATGGAAATCCAGAACTAAATTCTTGCGTAATAGCTCCATAGAGTTCTGGGGGGAGATGTGTTAGAAAATGTACTAGACTGAGGACTACGGTACCATGTACACTCTCCTCTGTATGTATTTGGACAGCGATGCAAAAATAACAAATTTGTTTCTAAACTCCAGCGTTTTGGATTTGAAATCAAATGTTTCATCTGTGGTGACAGTATAGAATGTCACCTTTTTTTAGGGTATTTTCAAACATATCCGTTTTACCTTTTCAGAAAGGAAAGCAAGTATTTGGACAAAATTCACTGATACTGTATTAAAGTTGTAAAAAGTTGAGTATTTGGTCCCATATTCTTAGCATGCAAGGACCACATCAAGCTTGTGACGCTACACACTCATTGGATGCATTTGCAGCTTCAAAATACACTTCTTATTGGGCAAAACATAATCTGAAACACAACCAAAACAAGCTGTAAATTTATCCAAGTTTGTAAAGTCATAAGCTTGAAGCAGTCATTGCGTGCTAGGAATGTGGGACCAAATACTAATATTTTGACTACTTTAATAGACTTAGTGATTTTTGTCCAAATACTGATGACATCTTCAAATGGGGGGACTAGATATAGAAAGTGCTTTGTTTTAAATGGTAAAACGGATATGTATGAAAATACCCTCAAATAAAAGGTGACGTTCTGTCTCCTCAGATGAAACATTTGATCTCAAGTCCAAAATGCTGGAGTATAGGGCCAACATTTTTAGCTTTGCTGTCCAAATACATACAGAGGGGAGTGTATGTTACGTGCTCCTGTCCATGAGGAATTAGATCCTGTCAAACACATTGATTATCTTGTGTGTCTCTACAGTAAGTGTGGCTCCAAGCTCTTGAACACAGTGGACAACTATGCAGTACTGCAGCTGGACATCGTGTGGTGCTACCGAGCCTTGGAGGCCCTGTCCTATCTGGATGATGGCAAGCGGAGGCTGCAGATTGCCGAGGACTGCTTCCACAATTGCTACGGAGACCAGCATCAGAGGCTCATGAAGATCAAGGTGGTCTATGGCACTGGTCTATGACTTCGTTCACAAACAACCGACGCACTAGGCACTAATGTAGATCTGAATTTCACAATCGTTTGAATGTACTTAATTTAATGAATTGATTTTGTTTTTAGGGAAACACCAGAGGAGAGGAGGTGCTGTTCCTCAGGCTGTACCTCCTGCAGAGCATACTGGCGCACATGGTTGGTAACGAGCGCCAGGCCACACAGAAGCTTAAGCAGGTGTAGTACATCATTATAGCTCTGTTTCCAGATCCTCTTGTGTCCTGACATGTTCTAGGTGGAGGATCTGTATGGACGCCTGTATAATGATGTAATATTACTGATTCTACCTTTAACCCCTGCTGTGTTCTAGGCTGAGGATCTGTATGGACGCCTGTATAATGATGTAATATTACTGATCCTACCTTTAACCCCTGCTGTGTTCTAGGTGGAGGATCTGTATGGACGTCTGTATAATGATGTAATATTACTGATTCTACCTTTAACCCCTGCTGTGTTCTAGGCTGAGGATCTCTATGAGCGTCTGTGTGTGGACCCAGGGGAGATAAAAGTGCTGAAGGATCTGGGGTTCTCTGAACAGGAAGCCCGTCTGGGTCTGAGGGCCTGCCATGGCAACGTAGGCGAGGCCACGCTGCACATCACCCATAGGAGACAGGTGTGTCCCCATAGCAATAGAACTACACAACGTTTACTTGAATGGGGATGTCCTATATTTCTATGAGTAACTCTCATAGAGGAATAAAAGTGTCAACTCACTTGATATAGGTGCTATTAGGACATGTTGCTTAAGTTATCAGAGCTGTTTTAGTCATAGAAATATAATTACTAAAACAAACATTCCCATTCAAGTCAGTGTCCCATGATGGTTGGACCGGTGGCCATATTGAGTGTAATTCTATGGTTTTGTCTGTCCCTGTCAGGAGAGGGAGGAGATGAAACAGAAGGAGAGTGAGAAGAGGAGGATGTGTGTGGAGGGACTGGCTACCCTCAGAGCGCTGGGTTACTCCAAGAAAGATGCTGCCTGGGCCCTCCTTCAGACAGACGGAGACATGGACGGAGCCTACAGGGTGAGAGACTGTCATCGCCACTGCAAAAACACATGTTACCATAACCAGAGCCATGAAGCAACCTTACATTAGCTAGCAGAAGAGTGTAGGAGCTAGCTAGCATACTTTGCTAATGTGTTTTTTTCCCCTCCACTTTATCCTTGTTTGCTTGTTTCCTCTAGATGCTTCTAGATTCTGCTGCTAGAACCAACAACGCAGAGCTCCCCATAAGTCAATCAAAGGTTGAGCAGGTAACAAGCCTCTACCTCTTTCTCTCTCTAGTCACTATGTCTATGTAAAAAGTCTGCTTATCACAGTGGTGTATGTAGATAGTGCCTAAATCCCTTCCTCGCCATAGCTGACATACCCAGGTTTTGACAACCAGGTGGTCCTGCCCCCAGAACTGCTGTCCCCCTCTCCCGCCTCCTCACTGTCCGAGGAGCCCAGCACCACCTACGAGTCCGCAGGTAGGACTCACATGCACGCACGTATGTACACACAGAAGCATATAGGCAAGCAGATAGACAGAAGGATGCACACGCATATTACTGTGGGAATACAATTAAGACGTATGTGAGAGAGGTATTTAGTGTCTATGCTGCTGATACTTAAGGCTCCAGGATGCCTTTTATACCCAAATTGCCAAAGGAGAGCCCTAATTGAACATGACACTGTTGCCAATGGTGTTTCCAGGTTCTGGGAACCAAGGGGAGGCCCCTATGGACGTCGACCTGGTGAATGAGGTGCTGGAGGACATCCCTATACACGAAGAGGACTACCTGGACCTGACCCTGGAGGAGGAGAGCGAGGTCATAGACAAGATGAAGTCCTACCTCTACAAGAACTGTGCCTCCTCCAGCTAAAGTACTGTCCAGCCAGCAGCCATTTTGAAAGCACTTCCACCACCACCTATTCCAAGGGTGTTTGATTTGAGTCTTTTTAGGCCCCAAATTAGGTTTGTTTTTCTCTCCTCCACAAGCAATATATTGAAAATTGTATCTTCTGTTTTTGTACTAAAGTGTTATTAATTGAGTTTAATAACACAAACGTTTGAAGCTGGTTGACTAATTTGTAAGGAAATAAACTGACATGGATTAAAGACAAGAGAATTTAACAAATTAAGATTTAGTAGATAAACATTGTTATTGCTCTATGCTTAATAGCTACAGAGGACAAATTTGATTATTTGAAGGTTCATGTTTGAGATTTCAACACAGAATTTAGAATGTGAGGCCTTGGGGCCTATAATTGTATGGTAAAGGGATTTTTGGTTGCTTGTGTAAAAGATTGTTCTACTTTTGTATATGCTCTGGTTTATGTTTGAGATCCCTTTTTAATGGAATTTGATTAAGTTTTAATATTTTTTATATTTAAAAATATATATATTTTATGGAGTTTGATGACTGTACTTAGTTTTTAATAGGCTAAATTACACATTCTGTTAACATATCTCCAGTGAGCTTTTCTTGCAATTTATAGTCTGACATTTTGTGATTTAAATTATCATATCTATCACTAAGTAGTGTGGCGGTAGGGAACTATTTTTTTTTACAAAGTCACTTTACTTAAGTAAACTACGCTGAACCAAAATATAAAACGCAACATGTAAAATGTTGTTCCCATGTTTCATGAGCTGAAATAAAAAAAATCCCAAAAATGTTCAAAGCTTATTTCTCTCGAATGTTCTGCACAATTTTGTTTACGTCCCTGTTAGTGAGCATTTCTCCTTTGCCAAGATAATCCATCCACCTGACGGGTGTGGCATATTGTCCTGGGGACAATAAATGACCACTCTAAAATATGCAGTTTTGTCACACCACAATGCCACAGATGTCTCATGTTTTGAGGGAGTGTGCAATTGGCATGCTGACTGCAGGAATGTCTACCAGTTGTAGACAGATAAATGAATGTTCTCTACCATAAGCCACCATTTTAGAGAATTTGTCAGTGCATCCACGCATAACCATGCCAGCCCAGGACCTCTACATCCGGCTTCTTCATCTGGGGGATCATCTGAGACCAACCACCCGGACAGCTGCTGAAACTTTTTGCACAACCTATCAGAAACTGTCTCAGGGAAGCTCATCATCCTCACCAGGGTCTTGACCTGCTCCATTGTCATGCCATTCATCTGCCGCCATCACCTCATGTTTCAGCATGATAATGCATGGCACCATGTCACAAGGGTCTGTACACAATTTCTGGAAGCTAAACATTTCCCAGTTCTTCCATGGCCTGCACCAGACATGTCACCCGTTGAGCATGTTTGGGATGCTTTGGATAGACATGCACAACTCACTTAGATAATACATTTGATGATACAGTGGTAACAATACATGGTTATAACATCTACAGAAAAGACAAATGCCAAATGGGTAGGTGTTTCCATTTTAAATTCAGAACCACGTTCCTGTAACGCTTAGAGAGGATCTTGTGTTGAATACTGTTGAAGTAATATGGCTACATGTTCATCTGCCTCACCTAAAGCCCATTCTGGTGGGAACCTGCAGTAGACCACCAAGTGCCAACAGTCAGTATCTGGATAACGTGTGAAATGCTTGATAATGTATGTGATATCAACAGAGGTATATTTTCATGGTGATATAAATATTGACTGGCTTCATCAAGCTGCCCAAAAACGTAATTGTTACCAGTGCCTGCAACCTGGTTAAGGTTATCAGTCAACCTACCAGTGTAGTTACAAACAGCACAGGAATTAAATCATCAACATGTGTTGATCACATCTTTACTAATGCTGCAGAAATTTGCTTTAAAGCAGTGTCCAAATCCATCGGATGTAGTGATCACAATATAGTAGCCATATCTAGGAAAACCAAAGTTACAAAGGCTAGGCCTAATATAGTGTATAAGAGTTTTGTAGTGATTCCTATGTTGTTGATGTGTAAATACAGGAGATTGGCAAGCGTCCAGCAAATTGAGAAATCATGTGACTAAACTGAATAAAAAGAAGAAACTACACTATGAAACTAAGATATATGACAGGGTCTGACAACTTGGATGCACAATTACTGAGGAGAATAGTTGACAATATTGCCACTCCTATTTGCCATATCTTCAAACTAAGGCTACTAGAAAGTGTGTGCACTCAGGCCTGGAGGGAAGCAAAAGTAATTCTGCTTCCGGGGAATAGTAAAGCCCCCATTACTGGCTCAAATAATCGATCAATCAGCCTGTTACCAACCCTTAGTAAACTTTTGGATTTTTGTTTGTTTGACCAGAGACAATGCTACTTTACTGTCAACAAATTGACAGACTCAGCATGCTTATAGGGAATGACATTCAACAAGCACAGCACATACACAAATGACTGATGATTGGCTGAGAGAAATTGATGATAAAAGATTGTCGGTGCTGTTTTGTTAGACTTCCATGCGGCTTTAGACATTATCGATCATAGTCTGCTGATGGAAAAACGTATGTTTTATAGCTTTACACCCCCTGCTATATTGTGGATAAAGAGTTTTGTCTATCAGAACACAGAGGGTGTTCTTAAATGGAAGCCTCCAACATAATCCAGGTAGAATCAGGAATTCCCCAGGGCAGCTGTCTAGGCCCCTTTTTACTAATGACATGCCACTGGCCTTGAGTAAGCCAATGTGTCTATGTATGCGGATGACTCAACACTATACACGTCAGCTACTGCAGCTAGTGAAATCAGTGCAACATGTAACAAAGAGCTGCAGTTAGTTTCAGAATGGGTGGTAAGGAATAATATTTTGAAAACTAAAAGCATTGTATTTGGGAGAAATCATTCACTAAACCCTAAACCTCAACTAAATCTTGTAATAAATAATGTGGAAATATATCAAGTTGAGGTGACTAAACTGTTTGGAGTAACACTGGATTGTAAATGGTCATTGTCAAGACATGTTGATGCAACAGTAGCTAAGATGGGGAGAAGTCTTTTAACAACACTATCAAGAAGGCAGGTCCTACAGGCTCTAGTTTTGTTGCACCTGGACTACTGTTCAGTCGTGTGGTCAGGTGCCACAAAGAGAGACCTCAGAAAATTACAATTGGCTCAGAACAGGGCAGCACGGCTGGCCCGTAAATGTACACGGAGAGCTAATATTAATAGTATGCATTTAAATCTCTCATGGCTCAAAGTAGAGGAAAGTGACTTCATCACTACTTGTTTTTGTAAGAAGTGTTGACATACTGAATGCACCAAGGTGTCTGTTTAAACTACTAGCACACAGCTCGGACAAACATGCATACCCTACAATACATGCCACCAAAGTTCTCTTCACAGTCCCAAAGTCAAGAACAGACTATGGGAGGTGCACTGTACTACATAGAGCCATGACTACATGGACCTCTCTACCACATCAGCTAACTGATGCAAGCAGTAGAATCAGATTTTAAAAATGGATACAAATACACCTTGTGGAACAGTGGGGAATGTGAAGACACACACATAGGCACAGACACACATACACATGATAAGACACACACTACACACGTACACATCAAGTTGTATTGTAAATATGTGATAGTGGAGTAGTGGCCTGAGGGAACACTACATTTATTGGGTAAAATGTTATGAAATGTAATGTCATGTAGTATTTTAAATTGTATATAACTGCCTTAATGCTGCTGGACCCCAGGAAGAGTAGCCGCTGCCTTGGCAGGAAGTAATGGGGATCCTAATAAATACAAACAAAAACAGGACAGTGTGTTCCAGTTCCCGCCAAAATCCAGCAACTTCGCAAAGCCATTGAAGAGGAGTGGGACAACATTCCACAAGCCACAATCAACAGTCTGATCCACTCTATGCGAAGGAGATGTGTTGCGCTGCATGAGGCAAATGGTGGTCACACCAGATACTGACTGGTTTTCTGATCCATGCCCCTACCTTTTTTTAAAGGTACAGTGGGGCAAAAAAGTATTTAGTCAGCCACCAATTGTGCAAGTTCTCCCACTTAAAAAGATGAGAGAGGCCTGTAATTTTCAAAAAACAGAAAATCACATTGTAGGATTTTTAATTAATTTATTTGCAAATTATGGTGTAAAATAAGTATTTGGTCACCTACAAACAAGCTAGATTTCTGGCTCTCACAGACCTGTAACTTCTTCTTTAAGAGGCTCCTCTGTCCTCCACTTGTTACCTGTATTAATGGCACCTGTTTGAACTTGTTATCAGTATAAAAAACGCCTGTCCACAACCTCAAACAGTCACACTCCAAACTCCACTATGGCCAAGACCAAAGAGCTGTCAAAGGACACCAGAAACACAATTGTAGACCTGCACCAGGCTGGGACGACTGAATCTGCAATAAGTAAGCAGCTTGGTTTGAAGAAATCAGCTATGGGAGCAATTATTAGGAAATGGAAGACATACAAGACCACTGATAATCTCCCTCGATCTGGGGCTCCACGCAAGATCTCACCCTGTGTGGTCAAAATGACAACAAGAACGGTGAGCAAAAATCCCAGAACCACACGGGGGGACCTAGTGAATGACCTGCAGAGAGCTGGGACCAAAGTAACAAAGCCTACCATCAGTAACACACTACGCCGCCAGGGACTCAAATCCTGCAGTGCCAGACGTGTCCCCCTGCTTAAGCCAGTACATGTCCAGGCCCGTCTGAAGTTTGCTAGAGAGCATTTGGATGATCCAGAAGAAGATTGGGAGAATGTCATATGGTCAGATGAAACCAAAATATAACTTTTTGGTAAAAACTCAACTCGTCGTGTTTGGAGGACAAAGAATGCTGAGTTGCATCCAAAGAACACCATACCTACTGTGAAGCATGGGGGTGGAAACATCATGCTTTGGGGCTGTTTTTCTGCAAAGGGACCAGGACGACTGATCCGTGTAAAGGAAAGAATGAATGGGGCCATGTATCGTGAGATTTTGAGTGAAAACCTCCTTCCATCAGCAAGGGCATTGAAGATGAAACGTGGCTGGGTCTTTCAGCATGACAATGATCCCAAACACACCGCCCGGGCAACGAAGGAATGGCTTTGTAAGAAGCATTTCAAGGTCCTGGAGTGGCCTTGCCAGTCTCCAGATCTCAACCCCATAGAAAATCTTTGGAGGGAGTTGAAAGTCCGTGTTGCCCAGCAACAGCCCCAAAACATCATTGCTCTAGAGGAGATCTGCATGGAGGAATGGGCCAAAATACCAGCAACAGTGAGTGAAAACCTTGTGAAGACTTACAGAAAACGTTTGACCTCTGTCATTGCCAACAAAGGGTATATAACAAAGTATTGAGATAAACTTTTGTTATTGACCAAATACTTATTTTCCAC
Organism: Oncorhynchus mykiss; assembly: GCF_013265735.2. NCBI lineage: Eukaryota > Metazoa > Chordata > Actinopteri > Salmoniformes > Salmonidae > Oncorhynchus > Oncorhynchus mykiss. The sequence continues at coordinate 18,870,718 of NC_048579.1, forward strand.
CATAATTTGCAAATAAATTCATTAAAAATCCTACAATGTGATTTTCTGGATTTTATTTTCTCATTTTGTCTGTCATAGTTGAAGTGTACCTATGATGAAAAGTACAGGCCTCTCTCATCTTTTTAAGTGGGAGAACTTGCACAATTGGTGGCTGACTAAATACTTTTTTGCCCCACTGTATCTGTGACCAAGAGCTGCATATCTGTATTTCCAGTCATGTGAAATCATTAGGGCCTAATGCATTTATTTCAATTGACTGATTTCCTTATAAAAACTGTAACTCAGTAAAAAAATTGAAATTGTTGCATGTTGCGTTTATATTTTTGTTCAGTGTATATTTGTCTTAAGGGTAGCTTTAGTGTAGCTTAACTTCTTCCAGTGTGAAGTAATTGGTTGCTTGATAAACTATATTTTCAGAATTGTACTAGTACCCCAGGTTGAAAACCACTGCTCTGTATAGACCCTCATACACTTCATAGTAACTCACAGAAGGAGAACACGCCAAGTCTTTGATAAAAATACATTTGTGTGATTTTTTTGGGGTGTCTTTTTTTATTGAACATTTCTAGAGCGGTAGTGGTAAAAGTCACTGTCCATGCCAGGGTCGAGGTCTCGGGCAGGATAGGAGAAGAGGTTTAGAAGTAGTTGACCACCCTACGGATGGACTGGATGTTGGGGTTCTGGGCCTGCCACTCGTTGTGACTGCAGTAGTCTCCTCTCTCCACGATGTACATGCGGCCGCGGAAGTTAGGCTCCTCATACATCACCCAGCTACAGAAGGAAACACACACAGGTTAGAAATGGTCACACACCTGCTCACTTCACACACTTAGAGCGGATGGAATAACAGTAATGAGGAAACATCTAACATCAAGCTGTAAAATCCTGAACTTCCCCTTTAATATTTAACTCCCTCCTGGAAAACAACTGTTGGGACCACAGGTGTGATTAGTGGTGTTAAAGTTATTTAGAAATTCAGCAGTGTCTATGATTTACCAGCTAGATCATTAGCATCTGTGTTCCAATTATGTGCCAACTTAATTAACACCATAACATATGCTAAAAGGTTGGATGTCTTGGCTCAACAAAAATAGATCCAAAAGTTGAATCACTATGAATTCATCTCTGCGTTTTGCCAATTGCTGTGTGTCTGTTTTTGTGCGCCCCTGCATGTGTGTGTTTGTCAGTGCCTGTGTGTTTGTCAGTGCGTGTGTGTGTGTGATTGCAGTCTGAAACTTAGGCTAGAGGTGTACTACTTACGCTCCGTCTCCATAGACCTTGATGGAGTTGATGCAGTTCTTGCTGAGGCCACGGCTCTGCAGGAAGGGGCAGTCATCACAGATCTCCACACACTGGCCGGAGAAGTTACAGGCCTCGAACAGCTCCATTCTGTAGTGCTCACCGTGCTGCAGAACACAGGAGAGGATTGGAGAAAACACAAGTTTTTCAAGTCAAATATAGGAATACTGTTATAATGAAGAAGATGAGAGACTAGAAGAGAGGAGATTAAATTTGAGGTACGTTTACAAATTGACAACACTACACCCAAACTGTGCTTTGGTCATTCACCCCCCGTATTGATCTAAAGTATCTTTGAGTTAAAGCAGAAAATGTCTGTATAACTTCAACCTCTCCTCATCCTCACTAGCTATCATCTTAACCTCTAACCCCTATCCTTTCGAGCCCCGTCTCTCACCATCTTGATGGGCTTACAGGAGCCCATGTGGTCGTTGTGGCTGTTCCAACGCTGGAACTCGGGGTATTCGCCGTGCTCCAGGATGTACTGCTGTCCCTTGAAGTCGGGGTGGTCGAAGCAGCGGAAGGCGCCGCTCTCCACACGGATGGAGTTGACGCGGTTCATGAAGCCACGGTCCTGGAAGTTATCGCAGTCGCCCCTGACCTCCAGCTGCCTGCCAGTGAAGCATTTTCCCTCGTAGAAGGTGATCTGTGATGGGTGGGTGGGTGGACAGGAGGAGGTTAACCCCATAGTTCATTAGTTAGGGTGGGGAGTTGGAGGTAGGATAGTGTGGTATCCAACAAACCTGGGTTCAGATACTACTTGTCATGATTATAGATTCAGTGGGTTTGATTGAGCTTTTCTGTTGCAATTTAACCAATATAAATGTTGCAAAAGTACAAACCCACCTGGCACTCCAGATAGGTTAAAGCAAATGCTTAAAGTGTTTGAAAGATTTTAAATCATATTTGAACCTAAGTCCTGGTGGGATACAAACTCAATTGCTCAATTTAACTATATTGCATCCAGTTCATGACTCAAAATGTAGTGAAATGGTCCAGAGCAGAGCGTTTTGGATCCCAGGCTAGAGGCTGGACGGACATGTGGATACTTTGTCACTGGAGTGTAGGTGTGGATTTGTATGTGTTGGCGTGGTGTAGTCAGTTCAGTATATAAAAACATTTTGTCATGCAGACTTGTGTCCATAGCGCAGGAGTCTGGTGACACCTTAATTGGGGAGGATGGGTTCATGGTAACGCTTGCAGCGGAATAGGTGGAATGGTATCAAATACATCAAACACATGTATTTGTTTCCATGTGTTTGATTCCACGTTTCCATGTGTTTGATGCCATTTCATTTGCTCCGTTCCAGTCATTATTATGAGCCGTCCTCCCGTTAGCAGCCTCCACTGATCTGTACAGTATATATGCTGAAGCATATATATAGATGAATAGAAGACTAGAATAGAAGATTAGAGTTGGCTTGCAGTTGGCTAGAAGTATGGATACAAGACTATGTTATCCTATTGGCCAGCCACCAACTAATTATCCCTACCTGCCATTGATAGTTTATTCAAAATAAAATAAATAAATGCAATTTCCTTGACCTTGCTTGCTCTTTTAGATATATCTATAACACAAGATTGACGGTAGAACTAGGAGCAGAATCAGAATGCACTCAAAACTTTCTCCAAATATTCACGATACAATATGACATTAATTCGCTTTCAACTCCTGTAACAGATTTAACTGTATTTCTCCCAGCAAGACAAACTGAGTAATTGCTCTGATTAGAATAATCTCTAAATCTAAAAATGTTCACCAGGGATTGCCTCCACATTTTATTGAGTGTTGAATTGAAAAACAAAAAAAAACACCTGTTTGTTGAATACCTAACCTCATGATGGTATGAGAAAAGTACATTTTCCACTTCCAAACCAATGTTATCACACCTGCACTAAATACCTGTAAATGCATACACTCCCAAACCTATGTGTTTATTGACTGGAGTTCTCTCTAACCAGGCAGTCCTGTTGAGGTTGGAAGAACTCTTTTCCAAGGGAGCCCTGTCCAGTCAGTTATGTCCCAGTGTTAGCCAACCTGATGCTGTGTGAATGCAGGTTGACCCAGATGCTGCTTACCTTTCCAGAATACTGCGACATTTTCCACTGGATACTGTCCAACCTGGCCCACAAGTAAGAAAGTGTAACAGTAAAAAAGTTGGACACCCCAATATATATGGCGGGGCGCGTGCCCGGCAGTATCGCGAGGCTTTCCGCACAAAGGACACACAATGGGGGACTTAGGGCTTTCGCTGGGTGAGCACTTTCCCCTTCGACTCTTGGCACTGCTGATTCTGGGCTTTGGCTGCAGGGGGACTGAACAGGAGACAAACAAAGGAATTTGCTTGGCCGGGGCTTTGTGCACGCCGTTTTGCACATGCTATGCTTCTCTTATGCTGAAGTTGAATGGGGCCTGCATGCACAGTGAGCGAGACAGAGAGAAGTGTGTGTGTGCATGTTAGAGAGAATGTGTGTGTCAGAGTGTGTGTGTGTGGTGGGAGGGTGGTTACCATGGCAACCAGGTGATGGAGAAGAGCGCGTGCAGAGCTCCAACAAAGACTTGGTATTCTCTTTCACTCTTCACACACTACTACTATGACCTGCCATTGTTCACATACACACAGAGTGTCACAGCCATATTTAGACGACCTCCGACCTCGGAAGTACTAGAACTGGCAGTGTCATTGTATTTGAAGTGTGGGGGACATTTGAATAGATTATCAGGAGATAGAATGCCGTTTCAAATCTTTTATGCCTTTTATGATTTTTATGACTTATATGGCTGCTATGCCAATAATGTATGGGGCATATAAATCTTGCTATCAAAAAGGTGCTAAAACTGTATGTTCGTGTCAAAACTATCTCTGTACATTCAAGGGAGAAATATAGAATTATACTCTCTTTAATGTCGTTAAATCATTTTCACCTTTAAAAACACCCATTGGGATATTGCAATATCCTGAAGTGCTTAAAGCCCTGAAAGATAGCAGAGAGAATGTAAAGAGATCTCCTGACATACATCACACAGTGCATTATGGTATTACATTACTACCCTTGAATCCTGAGGACTTCTATCGATCGACTACACATCCATTAGAGGATGTTAAGCACTTTTTAGTCTATCTCTCTCTCTCTCTCTCTCTCTCTCTCTCTCTCTCCCTCTCTCACTCTCTCTCTCTCTCCCTCTCTCTCTCTCTCTCTCCCCCCCCCCCTCTCTCTCTCTCCCTCTCTCTCTCTCTCCCTCTCTCTCTCAGCGTCCCATTAATTACATGGGGAATATAATGTCTGGAATGAGCATTATGATGCATTTTCATGACACTTTAAAATTAACATTAACATAACATGGGAAGTATTTAAATAATGCTATGTAACTGAATGTCTAAAATTAGAACAAAATTCAAAAGGTTGGCTCAACTTTCTAAATACATGGCTCTACTTTAGACTGTTGACATGTAGCCCAGGGACAATTGGATAGTTATAACCAATATTTTTGAATCTCCTCCTTGCCCTCTAATAAGCTAGGTTTTAAAACGGTTGAAAGGTTATGTGTGATGATGTAGTACACATGAAAATAACTTTTGCAGATAAATTCCCATGTTCTGAATAAAAAATACAAGTTAAATGGGTTTCCATCGCATTTTCAACTCTAATGATGGTTTTGTCACAAAAAATGTATAGCATTATATAGCGAATGTGCCCACTTTGGTCTTGGCAAGTGCTCTCTAGCCAACAGCTCACAGATACAGTGCGGGTATAGCCTACATGATGAGATCATTTTTTTATTTGTCAAACGGCAGCCAAGCATCGATCGTCATGTCACCAGAATACGACTCTCGATATTTATTGGAAAGAAGCATTAAGCTGATCATCGTGTGTCGTGTATTGATGTGACATACTGATATGATGTCACCACCACCCATTGTCGTGCCATTCATCTGCCGTCATCACCTCATGTTTCAGCATGATAATGCACGATGTTGCAAGGAGCTGTACACAATTCCTGGAAGCTGAAAGTGTCCCAGTTCTCCCATGGCCTGCATACTCACCAGATATATTACCCATTGAGCATGTTCGGGTTGCTCTGGATCGACATGTACGACAGCGTGTTCCAGTTCCCGCCAATTTCCAGCAACTTCGCAAAGGCATTGAAGAGGAGTTGGACAACATTCCACAGGCCAAAATCAACAGCCTCATCAACTCTATACAACGGAGATGTGTCGCGCTGCACGAGGCAAATGGTGGTCACACCAAATACTGACTGGCTTTCTGATTCATGACCCTACTTTTTTTAAGGTATCTGTGACCAATCCATAGATTAATTTAATTAATATATTTAAAATGGTTGCATGTTACATTTATATTTTTGTTCAGTGTAGATGAGACCACATGGGAAATGCTGAAAGCCAAGAAAATCAGGTGCCATTCATCACAGACTGATGAAAAGCTATATCCATACTCATCAAGCGAGCCAATGCCAGTGAAAAGGGTTTTCACATGCCAAATAAAGATAGGCAAGCGCAGCACACACACTGAGTTCACTGTGATACGGTTGAAGTCGGAAGTTTACATACACATAGGTTGGAGTCATTAAAACTCGTTTTTCAACCACTCCAAAAATGTCTTGTTAACTAACTATAATTTTGGCAAGTCGGTTAGGACATTTCTCCCAAAAATGTTCCAACAATTGTTTACAGACAGATTATTTAACTTATAATTCACTGTATCACAATTCCAGTGGCTTACATACAGAAGTTTACATACACGAAGTTGACTGTGCCTTTAAACAGCTTGGAAAATTCCAGAAAATTATGTCATGGCTTCAGAAGCTTCTGATAGGCTAATTCACATAATTTGAGTCAATTGGAGGTGTACCTGTGGATGTATTTCAAAGGCTACCTTTAAACTCAGTGCTTCTTTGCTTGACATCATGGGGAAATTAAAAAAAATCAGCCAAGACCTCAGATTTGTTTTTGTAGACCTCCACAATTCTGGTTCATCCTTGGGAGCAATTTCCAAACGCCTGAAGGTACCACGTTCATCTGTACAAACAATAGTACGCAAGCATAAACACCATGGAACCTCTCAGTCGTCATACCACTCAGGAAGGAGACGCGTTCTGTCTCCATAGAGATGAACGTACTTTTGGTGCGGAAAGTGCAAATCAATCCCAGAACAACAGCAAAGGACCTTGTGAAGATTCTGGAGGAAACAGGTTCAAAAGTATCTATATCCACAGTAAAATGAGTCCTATATCAACATAACCTGAAAGGCCGCTCAGGCTACGGTTTGCAACTGCACATGGGGACAAAGATCATACTTTTTGTACTCTTTTGCCATAATGACCATCGTTATGTATGGAGGAATAAGCAACATCTCAAGACATCAGTCAGGAAGTTAAAGCTTGGTCGCAAATGGGTCTTCCAAATGGACAATGACCCCAAGCATACTTCCAAAGTTGGGAAGATGGTATAAGGACAACAGTCAAGGTATTGGAGTGGCCATCACAATGCCCCAACCTCAATCCTATAGAAAATTTGTGGGTAGAACTGAAAAAGTGTGTGCAAGCAAGGAGGCCTACAAACCTGACTCAGTTACACCAGCTCTGTCAGGAGGAATGGACCAAAATTCACCCAACTTATTTTGGGAAGCTTGTGGAAGGCTACCCAAAACGTTTGACCCAAGTTAAACAATTTAAAGGCAATGCTACCAAACACAAATTTAGTGCATGTAAACTTCTGACCCACTTGGAATGTGATGAAAGAAATAAAAGCTGAAATAAATCATTATTATCTCTACTATTATTCTGACATTTCACATTCTTAAAATAGAGTGGTGATCCTAACTGACCTAAGACAGGGAATTCTTATTAGGATTAAATGTAAGGAATTGTGAAAAACTGAGTTTAAATGTATTTGGCTAAGGTGTATGTAAACTTCCGACTTCAACTGTATGTGGACCCGGAGAGACGTTGCTTGGGAAAGAGACTGCCATTAAATTGGGTGTGCTAAAAGTGGCTGTGACCATAGCAGCAGTGACAGATGTAAAAGTGCAGATAAAACAGCAGTAGCCCAAGTTGTTTGAAGGGGTGGGAAATGTCAATACAAACCAGATCAACCTACATCTAGATAGAAACCTGACAACAGTAGCACAGGCTCTTAGGCGTGTACCATTCCACCTGAGAAAACGATAGAGAAACTACAAAACATGGACTTAACGGAGAGAGTAGATGGTGCCACACGTGGATGAATCCGGTAGCGGTGGTGCCAAAACCGGACGGAGACATAAGACTGTGTCTGGACATGAGACAAGCAAACACAGCAATCATATGAGGCATGTACCCAATCGCCAGAGTAGATTCACTTTTGCAAGGAATGATTGGGTCTGTCATGTTCAGTAAACCGGATCTTAATGGGGCTAACACCAGAGTCAAGCGGCATAACGTTTGCAGTGCATAGTGGGATATACAGGTATAAAAGACTCATATTCAGTATCAACATGAAATAACAACACTGGCAGGCACAGAGGGGATGAAGAACATATTGGATGACATCATCGTCCACGCCACGGATCAGGAGACCCATGACCAGTGGCTACATGCTGTCCTCAACAGGCTGGAGAGCTGTGAACTGACTCTCAACTCAGGTAAACATGGACAAGTTGGTGTTTATGGGCATGATACTCTCACAGAAGGGCATCAGTCCTACAGCTGAGGGTGAGAGCAGCGGTCGAGTCCAGGGAGCCATCGGTCTCACAGCTGAGGGTGAGAGCAGCGGTCGAGTCCAGGGAGCCATCGGTCTCACAGCTGAGGGTGAGAGCAGCGGTCGAGTCCAGGGAGCCATCGGTCCCACAGCTGAGGGTGAGAGCAGCGGTCGAGTCCAGGGAGCCATCGGTCCCACAGCTGAGGGTGAGAGCAGCGGTCGAGTCCAGGGAGCCATCGGTCCCACAGCTGAGGGTGAGAGCAGCGGCCGAGTCCAGGGAGCCATCGGTCCCACAGCTGAGGGTGAGAGCAGCGGTCGAGTCCAGGGAGCCATCGGTCCCACAGCTGAGGTGAGAGCAGCGGTCGAGTCCAGGGAGCCATCGGTCCCACAGCTGAGGGTATAGAGCAGCGGTCGAGTCCAGGGAGCCATCGGTCCCACAGCTGAGGGTGAGAGCAGCGGTCGAGTCCAGGGAGCCATCGGTCCCACAGCTGAGGGTGAGAGCAGCGGTCGAGTCCAGGGAGCCATCGGTCCCACAGCTGAGGGTGAGAGCAGCGGTCGAGTCCAGGGAGCCATCGGTCCCACAGCTGAGGGTGAGAGCAGCGGTCGAGTCCAGGGAGCCATCGGTCCCACAGCTGAGGGTGAGAGCAGCGGTCGAGTCCAGGGAGCCATCGGTCCCACAGCTGAGGGTGAGAGCAGCGGTCGAGTCCAGGGATAAAAGGTTCGTACCTTTCTAGTCTTAGGTAAGTTAATTCCCGGCTTTCTATAGTCTCAGAGCCTCTGCGGAAGTTGATAAAGAAGGACACAACATTCTACTTCGGACCGGAACAGAAGACGGTGTTTCAGACATTAAAAGAGAAACTTAGGAGCTGTGCTTGTGCAAGAACAACACAGAGCAATGGTTCCAGTCTGTTATGTGAGCAGGAGTCTGACAGAGTGGGAACGCAGATATTCACAGATTGAGCGTGAGGCCCTTGTGAAAAGCTACACCCGTATGTATACGGCAGGGAATTTGATTCAGTGACTGATCACAAGGCGTTAAAAGTGATTTACAGTCTTCACTCAAAGCCATGCACTCGCATAGAACAGTGGGTGCTGAGGCTCCAACCTTATGACTTTTGTGTTGTCCACATACCAGGGAAAAGCAACATCGTTGACCCTCGTCTACTCGGAGTGACTGCAGTGAAAGAATCACACACACATGGAGCAGAGGAGTATGTGAGATGTATAGCTGTGAACGTAACTCCAAGTGCAATGACCACAAGGGAAGTGGAAGTGGAGGAAGCATTGGCTACAGATGAAGCGCTAAGAGGGGCGAGAAATGCTATTCAGACTGGGTGTTAGGAGACATGCCACGCAAATGCACCTATAGCAAATGAACTGTGTGTAATTGGACAGTTAGTCCTAAGGGGAAAAAACATTGTTTTGCCCCATGTAGCCTTAGCTCACGAGGGACATTAGGGCATTGTAAGTACAAAACTTCTCAGGAGTAAAGTAGCGTGGCTGGGCAGGGGCAAGGCCGCAGAGAGACATGTCAAGTCATGTCATGGTTGCCAGATTGTAGCACGACCAGACGTGCCAGAACCCGTGAGACCCACAGCGCTACCTGACGGGCCGTGCCAGGACGTCGCCACTGACCTATTGGGTCCACTACCAACAGTGTTGTGTATGTCAGGTTGACTGAAGTTTATATTGAATTGCAACGGGTGGGTCTAATCCTGGACGCTGATTGGTTAAAACCAACAATATATCATCCAAACACAGGCTTCTCAGCATTATCACTGAAGTAAAGGGGGGGGGGGTTGTCGTGTATTGATGTGACGTACTGATATGACGTCACCATGTCCGTATAAAATGCAGAGTTCTTGTTACACCGACAGTCTTGGAGTAAAGACATGTTGAAGTTTACCTCTGAGTCCGGTTGATTCAATTCAGAGAAATAACCTAATTTAGCACATGTTGCAAGTGTTGGATTAGACACAGTGCACTTTCACCACCCTGTGCCGTTCATTAGGAAAAACGAGAATGTATGCAGCAACCTTAGAATAACTGCTCAAACTCCCAGTTTTACTTCTATACGCGTTTGTTTAATGTCGAACGAACAAATAATCTGTAAGGCATTTATAAAACTGTACTGTTTGTGTTTCCATCACAGGTGTTGTGATTTTTTTATAGTATGACTTTAGAAATAACACTGTGGGCAGGATTGTTTTGCCATATTAGATCCATTCCCTTTGATCTCCCCAAGTACCTAGAGCAGGAATGGGAAACAACCCTACCCTTCAAAAGTTTGGGGTCACTTAGAAATGTCCTTGTTTTTAAAAGAAAATCCCATATTTTGTCCATTGAATAACATCAAATTGATCAGAAATACAGTGTAGACATTGTTAATGTTGTAAATGACTATTGTAGCTGGAAACTGACGATTTTTTATGGAATATCTACATAGGCGTACAGAGGCCCATTATCAGAAACCATCACTCCTGTGTTCCAATGGCACGTTGTGTTAGCTAATCCAAATTTATAATTTTAAAAAGCGAATTGATCATTAGAAAACCCTTTTGCAATTATGTTAGTACAGCTGAAAAATGTTGTCCTGATTAAAGAAGCAATAAAACTGGCCTTCAGACTAGTTGAGTATCTGGAGCATCAGCATTTGTGGGTTCGATTACAGGCTCAAAATGTCTAGAAACAAAGAACTTTCTTCTGAATTCGTCAGTCTATTCTTGTTATGAGAAAAGAAGGCAATTCCATGCGAGAAATTGCCAAGAAACTGAAGATCTCGTACAAAGCTGCGGACAACTCTTCACAGAACAGCGCAAACTGGCTCTAACCAGAATAGAAAGAGGAGTGGGAGGCCCGAATTATCTTTGAAAGACAGGGACCTGAAAAAGGGACGTTTCTTTTTTTGCTGAGTTCATTTAATGAAACTGCCAGTTGAGGACTTGTGGGACATCTGTTTCTCAAACTAGACACTAATATATTTGTCCTCTTGCTCAGTTGTACACCTGAGTCTCCCACTCCTCTTTCTATTCTGGTTAGAGACAGTTTGCACTGTTCTGTGAAGGGAGTAGTACACAGCGTTGTACAAGATCTTCAGTTCCTTGTCAATTTCTCACATGGAATAGCCTTCATTTCTCATAACAAGAATAGACTGACGAGTTCAGAAGAAAGTTCTGTTTGTATACATTTTGAGCCTGTAATCGAACCCACATATGCTGATGCTCCAGATACTCAACGTAGGACAGTTTTATTGCTTCTTTAAATCAGGACAACAGTTTTCAGCTGTGCTAACGTAATTGCAAAAGGGTTTTCTAATGATCAATTAGCCTTTTAAAATGATAAACTTGGATTAGCTAACACAACGCGCCATTGGAACACAGGAGTGATGGTTGCTGATAATAGGCCTCTGTACGCCTTTGTAGAAATTCCGTAAAAAATTGTCTGTTTCCAGCTACAATAGTAATTTACAACATTAACAATGACTACACTGTATTTCTGATCAATTTGGTGTTATTTTAATGGCCATTTAAAAAAAAAATCTTTCAAAAACAAGGACATTTCCAAGTGACCCCGAACTTTTGAACGGTAGTGTATATATAATTTTTTTTGCGGGGGGTTGGGGTTGTTTCTGGACAAGCCTCTGTCTCCGACAATGAAATGTATGTATTCTATGGAGGAAAGAACAGCTAGAAGTGAATTGTGAATCCTATAATTAGAAACCATCTCCAACTGGCAAATAGAGTGGAATATAATGAGTAGTAGATCTCTCGTGGACACATATTATTCCAACCCACCAGGTTTCCATTTCTCCTTGGTAACGTTAATTATCACCCCCCCCCCCTTCTGAGAGCTGGCGTGAGTGAATGTGTGGAGCAGTGTGATGGCACATCCCTGACTGAGTGGCAACATCAGCCTTTTGACAGGTTCTGAGGTAGAGGAGCCAACTGGAAGTAGAATACTGAACCCCTTATCTCTGGTAAGGGAAAATATATATCATATACTATATGAATTATATAATGTATCAAAACACCTTCGTGTGTATTCTGCTAATTTGTATAAAGCAAATTTTGAGAAATAAGAAAATCAAACTCTAGTGAAACAATATGCTGATTTAATGATTACAATCAAAAAAACATAATCAACATTCACTAGACTAGCAAATGAATGCTGGCCAACTATAGTGGCCATAATAATAACATTTTAAGAAATACAATATACAAACTTTTCAAGGGGAAGGGAGGGGCAGGGAGGTCAGGTAGAAAAGAGATTACAGGCTTTAAATGAGGCTAGATATTTCACCACATTTGGTTTCTCAGAAAAAGGGGAAGTCGGGGGGAGCAAGACGGGTGTACCCTAAGCTAGGATCGCTTGTTACTCTTAATGTCGAAGTCTTCGTCTGTCCTTCTGGAAATGAAAAAAGAAATGTAGAAAAGAAAAAGACAGATGTTTCTCGAGGGAGGAAAACAGGCAGTTAGCCACTTCAAGTAGAGGGATTTCCCAGTGTCCAGTGCTGTGGTTGGGGACGGTGTTCGAGGGCCTGGGGGGCCAGGGAAAAGGAGGGTTACATCAGGGAGCAGGATGTCCTGCCCTGGGGGGCTCCCCCCTCCATCTTCTCCGCCTCCAGGATGGTCCTCTTGAACACCTCCACCGCTGTCTGACTCACACAGAAAACAGGAAGTCAGAGGGAGGAAATGTCATATCACAACAGGGTTGTGCAGACGGGTTTTTTCTGCTCTGTGCTTGCAAATGCTACAATCTAGTGTAAACCAAATTGATAGATTCATTGTTATTGCTAGGATATAAAGAAAGTAGGAAATCCAAACATTCTAGATGACGAGAGGAATATTTGATACAAACACTATTTTGATATCATCAACACAGTAGCATTGATCAATGGATCCAACATGCCTCTTGTGGTACAATAGGGAAATAGCAACAATTCTGTTGAATGATGCGTCCAGGCCATGTTGGCAACAATTGCTCCTTCCTTTAGATTACTCTTCCAATTTAAATTCAAACTAGACTGTAATTGCCTTGGAACATTCTGTGCCAAGATGGCACCCATTACAATACTAGATGTCAAAACAGAGTTGGCCAAACTATATATCTATCTGGGAGTGGCTGGTGTCATCATCATCATCACCTGGTTCTCTTTAGCGGAGGACTCCATGAATGCTGCGTTCCATGAGTCAGCCAGCGCTTTTCCTTCTTCACAACTGATTACACTGAGGAGAGGGAAAAACATCACATTGACTACAATTAGCTTGTAACAGCAGCACAGCCTATAACCACAGTTCCTGGTTGTACTGAGGGGAACCCAATATCACAGTGAACACCATTTGCTTGTAACACAACAGTCTATAACCACATGTGGGAGCATTAGCTATAGGAGGGTAAGGCACTAATGGAGAAACTGATCTGTGGTCACTCTCCCTATACTGTCCCAGGCATTCACTACACCATCTCTCCTCCATGTCTTTTTACACTAGCCTGATCCAAGATCAGTTTGTCCTGTATAGTCAACTCCTATGGTCGCAGCCCAAACAGACCTGGGACCAGGTTAGATAGTATTGCGATGCTAAGATACCACCCCCCCCCCGACGGATTTTAACTGCATCGCATGAGTCTTTTTCAGCCGAGCCAAAATCTATAGGCTTTATAGCCTAGTGGCGTATCTGCTGACTGGTGTAACTGTACTACAGCACTCTGCATCCCTAACATTCACTCCTGGGATTTAATAGCCTGGAGTTATTGATTCATCCTAAGGTTCAGCCGGTTCCTCACTTCGCCTTGGCGCAAACCTTTCCCAGCCCTTGTTTAATGAGATCTGTCGGCGCACACACACACAAGATAATGCAGTTAGAAGATAAAGGGCGATATACTGTATGTACTGTTAAGCAGTAAACAATACAAACAATACAATGTATGTTACATTGTATATATCTAGTCTCTAGTCTATTTCAGGGTGGAATGATAGTTTGGGAGGTATGTGTTACTACGGAGAAGTCATTAGGAGAGACAGAGAAAGAGATACATTGAAAGAAATTGAGAAAGAAAGAAAGGGAAAGAGAGAAAGAAAGAAAAAGAGTGAGAGAGAGAGAGAGAGAGAAAGGGAAAGAGAGAGAAAGAGAGAGAGAGAGAGGAAGTGATCAGTAATGCCTTGATTACTTTAGTTGGCTAATAGAATTCTAGCCGGCCCCAGGGCTACTATGCTCCTGTATGTCTGTGTTTGTACTCACTCCACACTGAGAAGCATATGAATCCCTTCAACACTCCTTACAGCGTGCACATCATCATAATGGGGCCAGAGTGTGTGCATGCGTGGGTTGATGTGTGCATGTGTATGTGTGTGTGTGGAAGGGATGTCAGAGTAGCTGTCACTACTTCCCACTATGAGCTGGCTGTGCTACATTTCCTGTTTATTCTGGGAATGATAGAGGAGGCAGGAGGAAGGATGGATGAAAAAAAAAGGAGAGAGGAGGAACGAGGGAGAGCTATGAGTGAGTGACCCATTTTCAGAAGTGTGTTGAGCAAGCAGAGTGCACTGTTCAGGCCTGGTAAGAAATGACACACACAGGGGAAGTGGATCATGTCAGTTAGCAAGCTAACAATGTGCATGATATCTTAACAAGCTGAAAAAAAAAAAAAATCTGGATTTTTCTTTTTTTTAATTAAAACCGGACTTTCTCAAATCATCCAGTTCAGAAATTAGCTTGCTATACAAGGTCGGAAAGAGCAGATTCTAAGGTTTCTAATGTAAACAAACTCAAAAAAATAAGGACACGGTCTCTGTTTAAAAATACCACTTTTTGAAGAATAACAGCGGTTCCACACATTCCTCGGATACTCAAATTGTTTGGGAAAAATATGTATATTTTATTCAGTTATATTCCATTACATTCTTAGTATAACATATTTACATTGGTATTTTTAAAAATGTAACCTTTGTTTAACTAGGCAAGTCAGTTAAAGAACAAATTCTTATTTACAATGACGGCCTTTCCAGGACAACGCTGGGCCAATTGTGCACTGCCCTATGGGACTCCCAATCACAGCCGGTTGTGATACAGCCTGGAACCGAACCAGAGTCTGTAGTGATATATTTGTGTTGAATGTGATCAGGGCAGGGGAATGTAAGTTTGTCTAGTCTGTTTAACCCCCTAGAGTCTATGTCCACACCCATGCGGACATCTAATTAACATAATCATTAAAAATCCCCAACAAAATCTGTCTGTTTATAAGCTATATATATTTTTTTTTTGCATGGGCTGTGTCTGCATCTGCGCTGGAAGGTGGCTGAGCTACAGCGGTGTTTGCCAGACTATGAGACATCCTGAGAACCAGTCTTCTCACAAAAACATCTGTAGCGTCCAAACGGTTTGGCCTAGAAACTATGACCAATCTATGGAAAGATGAGACTCTAACGAACACGTACAGTACATGTCGGTTGTTGCTCTAGGACATCCAAGAGGTCTCACAAGAGGTCTGAAGATAGTGGAAGTACATATGGATGTAGTTTAGTGCCTAACATTTTTTTTGTATGGATAAAAAAACATAATATTTTCCTGATCTTTTTGATCTTAAAAACAAACTTCCTTTTGATTTCTTTTTGACCATCGGTTTTTCCATGTATAAATCTATTATCCAATGTTTTTCTATGGGCTAATAGCAGTAAGGCCAAATTCAATGTTTCATCAAATATTTGTATACATTTTTGGGGGGTAACACTTTACTTGACGCCCAGTGTAATAACACATAATGACAGTCATTACCATGTCATAATGGCATAACAGCTTATATAACTTGTGTTATGACATAATATGGTCATAACACTGTCATGACCCATATTATTTACTACATATATTGACTGGAACGAATTGCAAAAAAAATCACTGAAGCTGGAGACTCATATCTCCCTCACTAACTTTAAGCACCAGCTGTCAGAGCAGCTCACAGATCACTGCACCTGTACATAGCTCATCTGTAAATAGCCCATCCAACTACCTCATCCCCATACCGTTATTTATTTTGCTCCTTTGCACCCCAGTATCTCTACTTGCACATTCATCTTCTGCACATCTATCACTCCAGTGTTTAATTGCTAAATTGTAATTATTTCACCACTATGGCCTATTTATTGCCTTACCTCCCTTATCTTACCTCATTTGCACACACTGTGTATAGACTTTTTTTCAATTGTGTTATTGACTGTATGTTCGTTTATTCCATGTGTAACTCTGTGTTGTTTGTGTCGCACTGCTTTGCTTTATCTTGGCCAGGTCACAGTTGTAAATGAGAACTTGTTCTCAACTGGCCTACCTGGTTAAATAAAGGTGAAATAATAAATACATAAATATTGCGTTATTTTATGGCTGGTTATGACACCTACATAACAGTGTCAAAACCCACATTTATTCAAATGAGTTTTTTTCCCTGCCAAGAAGTTTCCTTTCATTGGAACGTTTGTTTCTTAAATCCATTGTTGTTGTAATGAATTATTTACAGTCATGTGTCACTTTATTTGGACAACAAAAATACACTTCATGTCATTGTCAAGAAGTATTATGACCATCGTGATCATATAAGCCACTTAGGCCTGTCACATACATGCCCTTACGTCAGTCATCAGTCACAAAGAGGGTGTCTTGTACTGCTCCTGAAATCTGCTGCTGCATTCATCCCAGTCATCAGATACAGAGCATTGGGGTATGTAGGTGCATGTCTGACACCAATGACATCAATCATTTACAATTATAATTTAATACCTCTTCCCCCTGTTTCCTCTCTGTACCCCACTGATGCGACATTTGAAAACCCCTTGGTTAACATAGAGATTCGGGGAACATCAGAAGGTGGGGGGAAATTAACTATATTCTGGTAATCCGACCAATTGAACATATGCGGTGGTATTGAATATGATGTCAGTTCGGTTGTCATCTGGGACATTCTCAATCAATGATAGGAAGACAAACTCTACAGTGGAAACTTTCAGATGAGACTGAATTAAGGTGATGATGAATATTGACTGCTATTGATGTAAAATATTACTAGCTCTTTAAGAGTTTATTCGGAAGATAACAGCTCTATAAATATTATTTCGTGGTTCCCCGGACTCTCTAGTTAATTACATTTACATGATTAGCTCAATCAGGTAATATTAATTACGGAGAAAGGATTTTATAGAATAACATGTCATATCACTTAGTCCGGCATAGCCAAAGACACGACACTATGATGTAATGGAATGTTTTGCCTTGTGTGGTAGGTTTTGACACCCTAATGTAGGTGTCATAACCAGCCATAAAATAACTACTGTGGTATGTTTGGTCGATTTTTACACTCCTATGTAGGTGTCATAACCAGCTATACAATATATGTGTCATGACAGTATTATGATCATATTATAACAGGTTCTGACAAGTTATGTCTGCTGTTATGACATGGTTATGACCGTGTCACAACGTGTTATGATGCTGGGTGTCAAGTAAAGTGTTACCTTTTATTTTAAATACCTAAACGGGTCCTAAAATTCCACATCAAATAGTTCAATGATCCTTGATATGGAACCCCCCTATTGATTTCATTTGCTTGGCGTAGCCATGTAGCCTATAGGCTGCACAGACCAGTAACATAATTGTATATTCAATGGATACAATTTTTTTTTAAAGATGCCCAACCAAATCTGCACACCCCTCCTCCCACCCGTCACCAGTGCTGGCTGCACAACAGGATGCAAGGCATGCAGTATGCCGGTAAAAATGTGGTCATATAAACATTGCCCGATTTATTATTTTTTATACCGTAAATTCTGTCCGAAATAGGTATAACTAACGTCACGCTGACCCAAACACACAGCAGACCGACCTGATCCTGCAGTCTTTAAAACAGAGTCAGAGCAAAAGACAGCTGAGAGCAGACCGGTCCAGTTTCCCAGGCTAGCGTCAAGGTCTAAAACAGGCCAGTAGTCTAGTCTAAAAGAGACAGGACAGCCAGGGAAATGGCATATACATTTCCCCTCCCTGCCAAATATGGCAAGATGTGGGGATTTTATGACAAGGCCTATAAAACTCCAGCAGATCAAGTCCTAAAGGTTTATTCCAGCCCCCCACCCTCTGCTGAAGCAATATACTTTCTCTCCATTTGGTCCTGTCTGTGAACTAAATGTCTTTGAACAGGTCTCCACGGACTCGTACAAACATAACGACAGACAGTAAGAACATTAAATCCCAGTTAAATCTCATTTAAAGCTGAAAATGGAATAAACTGTCTGGTTCCTCTGGGAAGACTAATGGTGTGTGTGTGTTTGTGTGTGTGGCATACAGTACCGTTCCATGTGTAGATCTTTCTTGTTTCCGACCAACATGATGGGTACTCTGCAGAAGACAAAAGTCCTGTTAGTCATATTAATCAGGTATTAATCAGATAGAAATGTTTACAGACAGGAGAATAAGGTACTTACTGTACTTTACCAACCATATCCAATAATTTTTCGTGGATAACTTTTATTACTTCAAAACTGCAGCAGAAAACAAAAAAAAAGGTAATTCAAACCTTTATTTAACAGCCAAAGTAACAAGTGAAAACATTCAACAAAGTCCTAGTGTACAGTAGACAAGACGAGTCTCAACACAACAATCAATTCTCTGAAGAAATCTTCCAAAGGTAAAAACTTAGAAGACTTGAAGACTCTCTCTCGTGCTTAAATGCATCCTTTATGGGAGAAAAGGTTGACATTGACAAATGTAGTGTGGTCCGACACAATAATCCATGTCAAATGGCTGCATTCTCCTATCCCGGCCGCTCCGTGTGTGTGTGTGTGTGTGTGTGTGAGGAGTACATTAACGAACGTTGCCTAACAAAGACGGTTGCGGTTGACCCATTGCTTGAATCTGTATGATAGGCTACTAAGCATATCAAATCTTTCCCAAGAAGAACCATCAATCTGTGCCATAGGTTGTAATGTAGAGGCCCACTGTATATAATACAGACAGGCCTGAAGCATGGTTTGAGACGCAATTTAAATAATGAATGTTGAGCCCCGGGCTGGTCAGTAGAAATGCATAAAGCAATGGAGACATTAAGTCAACTTGACAGCATTAACTGGCCAGTGGAAAGTAGAGAGACGTGATGGGATGTGGTTAGGAACAGCTTTCTCCAGGGAAAGTCTCCCTAGGCCCGCTCCCATGGCAACTACCATAGGACCCAGGGGGATTTAGGATTAAACACACTCTCTAGCCTAGACTACAGTATGATGGTCTTACACAGGACAAAGAGTTTGACACAGTATGAATCCTGTTGTCATTTAAGATGTCTGATGTCTGGAGGCATTACAGGAGAGAAAGTGCAGCTTTGATGCACTTCTGTATTTAAAAGAGGAATAACGGGACATTTCGAAACATCTCGGATTCGTTCAGGGATAGCGAGGTCAAGCTAGCGTGAGAGCTAAGTTACAGGGTTATAACAGCCCCCCCACTCACTGCAGCGCTAGATAGAACTTTGTGGAATAACGCACATCTACAAAAAATATAAACATTCTGTCACAGCTAAAATACAACAGTCGGGAAGTCCAATCGATTGTGAGATATAGCATATACATTTTGTGATAAATGTGGGTCACGGGTTCACAACTGTACCTTCTCTGAGATCTCTGCCAAGCAAAGAATTTTGGAATATATAAATTGCGCAATAGGCTATAAGGCTTTTACAAGGTGGGAGTTCATCCTGGTTCAAGTCCCGTGCACGAAACACATCTAACGAGCTGGAGAAATGTACAGTGCATTCGGAAACTATTCAGACCCCTTCCCCTTTTCCACATTTTGTTATCTTACAGCCTTATTCTAAAATATATTTATATATATTTTCCAACAGGAGAACGACCTTAAGCACACAGCTAAGGCAACGCTTCGGGACAAGTCTCTGAATGTCCTTGAGTGGCCCAGCCAGAGCCCGGACTTGAACGAACATCTCTGGAGGGACCTGAAAATAGCTGCGCAGCGACGTTCACCACCCAACCTGACAGAGCTTCATAGGATCTGCAGAAACTCCCCAAATACAGATGTTCCAAGCTTGTAGCATCATACCCAAGAAGACGCAAGGCTGTAGTCGCTGACAAAGGTGCTTCAACAAAGTACTGAGTAAAGCGCCTGAATACTTATGTTAATGTGGTATTTCCGTTTGTATTTTTAATACATTTGCAAAAATGTCTAGAAACCTGTTTTGCTTTGTCATTAGGGGATATTGTGTGTAGAATGACAAGGGAAAAAAACAATGCAATCAATTTTAGAATATGTCTGTAACGTAACAAAATGTGGAAAAAGTAAAGGGGTCTGAATACTTTCTGAATGTATGTTACGGCCGTCGTTGAATGAGTGAGACCAAAGCGCAGCGTGGAAAGTGTTCATCGTACTTTATTAAATGAGCACCAAAAAAAACAACAAAATATAAATGAAACGTAAAGCTCTGTGTGCTAAACAACAACTATACAAAGACAAGATCCCACAAACTAGGGTGGAAAACAGGCTGCCTAAGTATGATTCCTAATCAGAGACAACGATAGACAGCTGCCTCTGATTGGGAACCCTACCCGGCCAACAAAGAAATAGAAAACTAGAATGCCCACCCAAAATCACACCCTGGCCTAACCAATAGAGAAATAAAAAGGCTCTCTAAGGTCAGGGCGTGACAATGTACTGTACACCGAAGCAAAGTGTCACCCACATTTCAGATAAGAATATCCGCCTACCTATGTCATGTCAACCATCCATCCAATTAAAATAATTCCAGGTGTCCACCTTTTGTCTTGATAAACTTTCACATGGTCTGTTCCATGGTATGGGGTAATCCAATGAGCAACACTGTAGCTGTTGATTGCAGTGATCATAATTAGTCACGTATGCTATATATAATCAATACATTACTTTTCAAGGAGTAGGGTATTTGATGCAAACATAGGCTGTAAGAACACATTTCCATTTGATCAAATTCTGCCTACATTATAACATTCTCTTGCAAGTCCCCTGCATAATTGAGTAAATTATTGTCATTCTTCTGCAGATTTGAACATGTAAATGTTAGTTAATAATACTTTGACAGTGAGCATATATCACATTTCAATAGACGCACGCATCAGTGTCTAGGCTGTCTATTATATCTGCAGCCAAAATGATTTCACAACGATATGTTTGCTGTCAGCTGGCTACAGTAGGAAAGTTACAATCTAACTACACATTTGCATACATTTGCCTTATAACCCATATATGTCATCCTATGAAATTCACATTACGTTGCACACTCCCTAGTCTTTCCCTCTCATTTTAGTAGATACTGTATATTTTGCCATAATGATCTGATTACACCATGCAACGAGGGATGTAGCCTACAGTCAGAGAGGGAAGATGGACAATGTTGATTGGCAGATGAAATTATGTCCAATGAGGTTGCAATGTAAAAGTGGGAGGCGGGATTAGGTTGGCTCCTTTCCTCCTAGCTTGGTTGAGATCTCAGAAACGGTCATATTGTGAACCCGCGACCCAGATTGATCACATATAATGGGCATGCCACATCTCACAATCGATTGGACTTCCCGAATGTGGTGCTTTTGCTGTGACAGAACGTTGAGATTATTTGTAGATTTGAGTTATTCCACAAAGTTATATTTAGAACTACAGTGAGTGTGTGTGTGTGTGGGGGGGTGGGGGGGGGGCTGTATAACCCTGTGAAGTAGCTCACGCTCTAGCAGCTCTCGCTCTACCTCGCCCTCCCTAAGTGAGAAAGGTACACACTTTGACAAGACAGTCCAGGAGTTAGGAACATAGACACATTTTCACAATGTGCCGTTATTCCCCTTTAAATCTGTCCAAATCCGATCAGATTTCTACTGCTGCGCCCAGGAGAACTTTTCCACTTTTTCATTCTCATATTAACAGAGCGAGAGAGGGGAAGAGAGAGAGGGAGAGAAAAGGAACAAGGGAGTAATTGAGTGATGGATGGAGTGAGGCGAGAGAGTTGGATGGAGAGAAATGCCCGGTGCGAGGAAGAGAGAATAAATGGTGTGGTTAAGAGAGAGGAGAGAGATAGATGGAGTCATTTTATTTAAATCTCCAGCTGATATGGAGGCAAGTTAGCACACACACGCCTGCATGCGCAAACCCACAGCTAGAAATGACCATCTCTGATTCACATCCACGCTACATCTATTTTAGCTACGCAGGAATACCTGTTCTGTACTACCACATACAGGAGCCCTGTTCTATAGAATAGCATACAGACAGACATATAATGCACAGATCAATAATAGCGTCAATGGTTGATTCATGCCTTTTACTAGAGAGATAAACACTAGATCGATTCAGAGAAACCTTGAGCGGCTAGCTCTCTCAGGGATGAATCCACATGGGTTCATTTTGCAGTAACAATGCTTTAGCAGCAGTGTGAAGGAAGGAGAGGGCGAGCGGAGTTACCTACCTTTTATTGGAAGTGACAGAATACACCAAAATGTAGCCGTTGATGTCTATGGAGTAGGTCTGTGGGAAAATGGAGTATTCATCCTGCCGAGAGTGGAACATCACAAATATAAAGTAGATGTTCTATGATAGTAAAAATGTAGGTAAAAAATACAAGACAGTGTAATAATTCCATGGAAGCGTTCAGAAATAAACAAATTCATGGGACCAGCGCTGTTGCGAACTACTAGCGCCGTTGCTAACTAGCAATCCCGTTGTCTTAACCTTGTAGTCTTCAACCTAGGTAAAAAAACATTTGGAAATCTAATCTACACCTGGTATTAAAAATAACTTTTCTGCCAATTACATTAGAGCTCACATAATATAGTGGCCCACTGGCAGTCTGACCACAACATTCTGATATGCGAGTGATCCCTCTACTGGTAAGAAGGACTCACCTGTCCGGCTGTGTCCACCAACTGCAGGAGGTACTCCTGACCATTCACTGTGATCATCTTTGTAAATGCTGAGGAAAGAGAAAGGTAGAGCACAGTAGCTCATTCATTATCATGATCTTACACACATTTACATTACAACTCAGTTGGGATATAGAATTACTCTTTGGTACTCATGCCAGACAACTACAGGGTGGAGAACAAGTATTTGTTACACTGCCGATTTTGCAGGTTTTCCTACTAACAAAGCATGTAGAGGTCTGTAATTTTTTATCATAGGCACACTTCAACTGTGAGAGACGGAATCTAAAACAAAAATCCAGAAAATCACATTGTATGATTTAAGAAATTAATTTACATTTTATTGCATTGCATAAGTATTTGATACATCAGAAAAGCAGAACTTAATATTTGTTTGCAATTACAGAGATCATACAGTGCATTGCGAAAGTATTCGGCCCCCTTGAACTTTGCGACCTTTTGCCACATTTCAGGCTTCAAACATAAAGATATAAAACTGTATTTTTTTTGTGAAGAATCAACAACAAGTGGGACACAATCATGAAGTGGAACGACATTTATTGGATATTTCAAACTTTTTTAACAAATCAAAAACTGAAAAATTGGGCGTGCAAAATTATTCAGCCCCCTTAAGTTAATACTTTGTAGCGCCACCTTTTGCTGCGATTACAGCTGTAAGTCGCTTGGGGTATGTCTCTATCAGTTTTGCACATCGAGAGACTGACATTTTTTCCCATTCCTCCTTGCAAAACAGCTCGAGCTCAGTGAGGTTGGATGGAGAGGATTTGTGAACAGCAGTTTTCAGTTCTTTCCACAGATTCTCGATTGGATTCAGGTCTGGACTTTGACTTGGCCATTCTAACACCTGGATATGTTTATTTTTGAACCATTCCATTGTAGATTTTGCTTTATGTTTTGGATCATTGTCTTGTTGGAAGACAAATCTCCGTCCCAGTCTCAGGTCTTTTGCAGACTGCATCAGGTTTTCTTCCAGAATGGTCCTGAATTTGGCTCCATCCATCTTCCCATCAATTTTAACCATCTTCCCTGTCCCTGCTGAAGAAAAGCAGGCCCAAACCATGATGCTGCCACCACCATGTTTGACAGTGGGGATGGTGTGTTCAGGGTGATGAGCTGTGTTGCTTTTACGCCAAACATAACGTCTTGCATTGTAGCCAAAAAGTTCAATTTTGGTTTCATCTGACCAGATCACCTTCTTCCACATGTTTGGTGTGTCTCCCAGGTGGCTTGTGGCAAACTTTAAACAACATTTTTTATGGATATCTTTAAGAAATGGCTTTCTTCTTGCCACTCTTCCATAAAGGCCAGATTTGTGCAAAATACGACTGATTGTTGTCCTATGGACAGAGTCTCCCACCTCAGCTGTAGATCTCTGCAGTTCATCCAGAGTGATCATGGGCCTCTTGGCTGCATCTCTGATCAGTCTTCTCCTTGTATGAGCTGAAAGTTTAGAGGGACGGCCAGGTCTTGGTAGATTTGCAGTGGTCTGATACTCCTTCCATTTCAATATTATCGCTTGCACAGTGCTCCTTGGGATGTTTAAAGCTTGGGAAATCTTTTTGTATCCAAATCCGGCTTTAAACTTCTTCACAACAGTATCTCGGACCTGCCTGGTGTGTTCCTTGTTCTTCATGATGCTCTCTGCGCTTTTAACGGACCTCTGAGACTATCACAGTGCAGGTGCATTTATACGGAGACTTGATTACACACAGGTGGATTGTATTTATCATCATTAGTCATTTAGGTCAACATTGGATCATTCAGAGATCCTCACTGAACTTCTGGAGAGAGTTTGCTGCACTGAAAGTAAAGGGGCTGAATAATTTTGCACGCCCAATTTTTCAGTTTTTGATTTGTTAAAAAAGTTTGAAATATCCAATAAATGTCGTTCCACTTCACGATTGTGTCCCACTTGTTGTTGATTCTTCACAAAAAAATACAGTTTTATATCTTTATGTTTGAAGCCTGAAATGTGGCAAAAGGTCGCAAAGTTCAAGGGGGCCGAATACTTTCGCAATGCACTGTATGTTTCCTGTAGTTCTTGACCATGTTTGCACACACTGCAGCAGGGATTTTGGCCCACTCCTCCATACAGACCTTCTCCAGATCCTTCCATTTTCGGGGCTGTCGCTGGGAAATACGGACTTTCAGCTCCCTCCAAAGATTTTCTATTGGGTTCAGGTCTGGAGACTGGCTAGGCCACTCCAGGACCTTGAGATGCTTCTTATGGAGCCACTCCTTAGTTGCCCTGGCTGTGTGTTCCGGGTCGTTGTCATGCTGGAAGACCTGAGGGAAAGAGGTTGTTGGCCAAGATCTCGCAATACATGGCCCCATCCATCCTCCCCTCAATACGGTGCAGTCATCCTGTCCCCTTTGCAGAAAAGCATCCCCAAAGAATGATGTTTCCACCTCCATGCTTCACGGCTAGGATGGTGTTCTTGGGGTTGTACTCATCCTTCTTCCTCCAAACATGGCGAGTGGAGTGTAGACAAAAAAGCTCTATTTTTTCCTCATCAGACCACATGACCTTCTCCCATTCCTCCTCTGTCTGGATCATCCAGATGGTCATTGGCAAACTTCAGACGGGCCTGGACATGCGCTGGCTTGAGCAGGGGGACCTTGTGTGCGCAGCAGGATTTTAATCCATGCCGGCGTAGCGTGTTACTAATGGTTTTCTTTGAGACTGTGGTCCCAGCTCTCTTCAGGTCATTGACCAGGTCCTGCCGTGTAGTTCTGGGCTGATCCCTCACCTTCCTCATGATAATTGATGCCCCACAAGGTGAGATCTTGCATGGAGCCCCAGACTGAGGGTGATTGACCGTCATCTTGAACTTCTTTCATTTTCTAATAATTGCGCCAACAGTTGCTGCCTTCTCACCAAGCTGCTTGCCTATTGTCCTGTAGCCCATTCCAGCCTTGTGCAGGTCTACAATTTTATCCCATTGTAGGATTTTTAATGAATTTATTTGCAAATTATGGTGGAAAATAATTATTTGGTCACCTACAAACAAGCAAGATTTCTGGCTCTCACAGACCTGTAACTTCTTCTTTAAGAGGCTCCTCTGTCCTCCACTCGTTACCTGTATTAATGGCACCTGTTTGAACTTGTTATCAGTATAAAAGACAACTGTCCACAACCTCAAACAGTCACACCTCCAAACTCCACTATGGCCAAGACCAAAGAGCTGTCGAAGGACACCATAAACAAAATTGTAGACCTGCACCAGGCTGGGAAGACTGAATCTGCAATAGGTAAGCAGCTTGGTTTGAAGAAATCAACTGTGGGAGCAATTATTAGGAAATGGAAGACATACAAGACCACTGATAATCTCCCTCGATATGGGGCTCCACGCAAGATCTCACCCCGTGGGGTCAAAATGATCACAAGAACGGTGAGCAAAAATCCCAGAACCACACGGGGGAAACTAGTGAATGACCTGCAGAGAGCTGGGACCAAAGTAACAAAGCCTACCATCAGCAAGGGCATTGAAGATGAAACGTGGCTGGGTCTTTCAGCATGACAATGATCCCAAACACACCGCCCGGGCAACGAAGGAGTGGCTTCGTAAGAAGCATTTCAAGGTCCTGGAGTGGCCTAGCCAGTCTCCAGATCTCAACCCCATAGAAAATCTTTGGAGGGAGTTGAAAGTCCGTGTTGCCCAGCAACAGCCCCAAAACATCACTCTAGAGGAGATCTGAATGGAGGAATGGGCCAAAATACCAGCAACAGTGTGTGAGAACCTTGTGAAGACTTACAGAAAATGTTCGACCTCTGTCATTGCCAACAAAGGGTATATAACAAACTTTTGTTATTGACCAAATACTTATTTTCCACCATAATTTGCAAATAAATTCATTAAAAATCCTACAATGTGATTTTCTGGATTTTTTTTCTCATTTTGTCTGTCATAGTTGAAGTGTACCTATGATGAAAAGTACAGGCCTCTAGCATATTTTTAAGTGGGAGAACTTTCACAATTGGTGGCTGACTAAATACTTTTTTTGCCCCAACGTATTAGGACATCACTCATTTTTGAGACTGAGCTGGAATTAGCAGACAATTAGCAACAAAGAACACCTCCTTCATCACAATTAAGGAGGTCATTTCTCTACGTCGCTTTGAGTGAGAACACCACAAGTCAGTTAGTGAAGCAGAGAGAGACAAGTGAGGCAACATTTCATGTGGCGCTGAGATGTCAGAACACAGGAAAGTGATGTATGTAATCGACTAGAATAGGCAGGACTGGGACTGAGACAGATTCTGATTGGG
The DNA here is from genome assembly GCF_013265735.2 of Oncorhynchus mykiss. Lineage (NCBI taxonomy): Eukaryota > Metazoa > Chordata > Actinopteri > Salmoniformes > Salmonidae > Oncorhynchus > Oncorhynchus mykiss. Next base: position 18,897,923 of record NC_048579.1, read on the forward strand.
CTGTTACTTTGGGTGACAGTGGAGCTGTGCGTGTGTTTGTGTGGCAGGTGGGCTGGGGCCTCAAATTAACTGAGGGGGTTTGCTGCAGTTGCTTATTTAAGCACCACACACACACACACACACAAAAGGAAAGCCAGCCAAATCCACATCGCTACTGTAGTATAGTAGAATTATGTTTGTAGCACAATTTATTATGGTAATCGTTCTACGTTCTTGGGCTTAGAGAATGCAGCAGAGGCAGATCAAGCTTTTCATTCAGAAAAAAATAAGCCCTGGCTGGCTAAAAATAACTGAACGTTCCCTTCACCGGGGGCTGCATGGATGGAAGCTTCCCGAGCCATAGGCACTGTAGATACAGTAGGCAGGTACACACACACACATACACAAATGTAACCTAGGACTTTGTGAAGCTACTGTACCATACAATCAATTGTGTTCTCCGGGAGCAATGCCATACCAAAAACGTGTATCATGATTAGGGCTGTGGCGGTCACGAAATTTTGTCAGCTGGTGATTGCCAAGCAAATAACTGTCGGTCTCACTGTGATTGACTGTTAATTAACATAAACACATCTAGCATCTCCTGGCTTCCACACATAGCCTACAAGCCATTTTAAAAAGTCTAATAAATCCTACACCTTCACAATAAATCCATTACTTATTTTAGACAGGTCTAAAGAAGGATGATATGAAGAAAATGTAGTCTATTTCAGAAGAACAGAATAGTTATCCTTATGTTAGTGTAAGGGTGTTTAACTGGCGGCAGAGAAGTCAACATTTATGTTCTGGAGAAGGTATAAAAGATCGGTGAAGAATCCAGCTACGAACTGGTCCGTTTGGTACTTATGGGAGACAATATGGCCACATTACCATAACGCTGTTTATATACAGTGGGGCAAAAAAAGTATTTAGTCAGCCACCAATTGTGCAAGTTCTTTTTGCCCACCGTTCTTGTGATCATTTTGACCCCGCGGGGTGAGATCTTGCGTGGAGCCCCATATCGAGGGAGATTATCAGTGGTCTTGTATGTCTTCCATTTCCTAATAATTGCTCCCACAGTTGATTTCTTCAAACCAAGCTGCTTACCTATTGCAGATTCAGTCTTCCCAGCCTGGTGCAAGTCTACAATTTTGTATCTGGTGTCCTTTGACAGCTCTTTGGTCTTGGCCATAGTGGAGTTTGGAGTGTGACTGTTTGAGGTTGTGGACAGGTGTCTTTTATACTGATAACAAGTTCAAACAGGTGCCATTAATACAGGTAACGAGTGGAGGACAGAGGAGCCTCTTAAAGAAGAAGTTACAGGTCTGTGAGAGCCAGAAATCTTGCTTGTTTGTAGGTGACCAAATAATTATTTTCTTTTTTTTAACTAAATCAGAGGACCGCCCAGGAGCACAGTTAGGACCTGGCATCTCAATACAGCTTTTTCTGCAATTCCGAATAAAACCCCCACTTTGAGAAGTTCTCAACAGACCATGTTGCTCTCAATTACGAGAGGACAAAGGTTTGAGACCAGACTGCTGAATCTTTTAACCATCCCACGTGGTTAAACTCTTAGACTATCGATACCGACAGAATAAGAACAAGTCTTTGATATTAATTACTAGTCTGCAGCTACGAATTCAGGATCATTGAACGGGAAGACCGACAACCGCCGAAACATCTATTCTATAATGACATGAATGAATGTCACTCTGAACAATCTATTCTAACCACGAGAGAGAGAGAGAGAGAGAGAGAGAGAGAGAGAGAGAGAGAGAGAGAGAGAGAGAGAGAGAGGACTGACACTCTCCAACAGAAACAAACTTTTCAGCAGAGATCCCAACGACACGCTGAGCGTAAATATATATATTGTTTGCAATTGTTCCCGAATGAGTGAGCATTCATGTGCAAAGGATTAGCATTTCAATTGTTAGAATTATCAACTCTGTAGTGACTCCCACTCCCCTTTTGTCTAACAAGCCGCCATGCCGGTTTAGCCCACTAGGGCACATTCCCCTATCATTTCTTGTAACCATATTTACTTTGTTTGTTTGTGTGTGCACTTCTGTGATTGTTTAGTTAGTTAATAAATAAATGATTTAAGGCAATTTATGTATGGATGACTCATAGTGAAGACTGGGTTTGTGCAGATAACCAACAATTTACAACGTTTGGAATGAGACTAACGTGAGGTAAAATAAATAATTAATTCATTAAGAAGACTAATTGATCAGATATTAAAATATCTGAAAAGTTGTATTAGGAAAATTATAACTTTGTAAGCTGAATATTTTCCTTGGTGCCCCGACTTCCTCATTAATTACATTTGCCTGATTAGTTCATCACGAAATGCTAAATTACAGAGAATCTTTGATAAAACTAAAAGTCTTCATTTAATGATGGTAAAGACACGACATCAGCCAACAAGATGAGTAGGCCTCACAAACAGCAAAAGCACTAGCCTATATCAATCTACTATCACCCATAGTACAAAAGTCGACCTATTCTATTCTGTGTGATAAATAAATATTCCAAACCATCTGAGAAAATTGTGCGATTAGATAGATCCCAAATTAATACAACAACTAGCATCAAAACATATTTTTTAAGCAATGTGGCTGACGCAACAGATCAGAACGTTTAGCTTAAAATGTTGATAAACTGTTAGGCTATTTCTTCACATTAGTCAGGTGAAGAAGCCGGATGTGGAGATTCTGGGCTGGCATGGTTACACATGGTCTGCGGTTGTGAGGCCGGTTAGATGTACTACCAAATTCTCTAAAACAATTCTCTGGCAACAGCTCTGGTGGACATTTCTGCAGTCAGCATGCCAATTGCACGCTCCCTCAAAACTTGAAACATCTCGGCATTTTGTTGTGTGACAAAACTGCACATTTTAGAGTGCCATTTTATTGTCCACAGCATAAGGTGCACCTGTGTAAGGATCATACTATTTAAAATCAGCTTCTTGATATACCACACCTATCAGGTGGATGGATTATCTTGGCAAATGAGAAATGCTCACTAACAGGGATGTAAACAAAATTTGTGAAGAAAATTAGAGAGACATTCTTGTGCTTATGGAGAATTTCTGGAATCTTTGATTTCAGCACATGAAACATGGGACCAACACTTTACATGCTTTATACAGTATTTATATATATATTTTTTTATATATAAAAAAAAAAAAGAGGAGTCTAGGTTTGTAAGTGCTAAAGTGTTCTATCAACTGTAAAATGTGAGCGCAACAGAGCAAGTTACAACTAAAGTATCTGATCATCAATAGATTAGAGACAAAAACAGTTGTTTAACACAGTGCCAAATATCATCAGGTGGGTTCTGATGAAGCCTATGACATGTTGTAGATGTAGAAATGAATATTTTTTTATTTAACCTTTATTTACCTAGGCCAGTCAGTTATGAACAAATTCTTTACTATGGCGGCCTACCCCGGCCAAACACTAAAGACGCTGGGCCAATGGTGCGCCGCTCTATGGGACTCCTAATCATGAGTGGTTGTGACACAGCCTGGAATCGAACCAGGGTCTGTAGTGACGCCTCTAGTACGGAGATGCAGTGCCTTAGACCGCTGCACCACTCGGGAGCCCAAGCTTCTTACAATAGCCTACTTCCAAAATCAATAGGTATAGTCACAAAGGCAGATGGGGTGGTTTGTTCAATTATATTTTTTAAACAAAAAAATTCTGGAGCGAATTCAGAGGCAGTTTTTTTAGCGGAGCTGGAGGAAAGGGCGTTGAGTGCCGGAGCGCTACGTGAGCAATGAGAGGCTGTGTAAGGGCTATTTGATCAAAAATTAGAGTGATGGAGTGCGGCATCAGATGATTTGGCCTTCACAATCCCCCGACAAACAAATTGAGATGCTTTGAGATGAGTTGGACCATAGAGTGAAGGAAAAGCAACCAACAACTGCTCAGCATATGTGGGAACTCCTTCAAGACCGTTGGAAAACATTCCTCATGAAGCTGGTTGAGAGAATGCCAAGAGTGTGCAAAGCTGTCATCAAGGCAAAGGGTGGCTTCTTTGAAGAATCTCAAATATAAAATATATTTTGATTTGTTTAACACTTTTTTGGTTACTACATGATTCCATATGTGTTATTTCATAGTTTTGATGTCTTCACTATTCTACAATGTAGAAAATAGTAAATATAAAGAAAAACCCTTGAATGAGCAGGTGTGTCCAAACTCTTGACTGGTACTGTATGGGTGTGTGTGTGTAGTGTGAGCTTCACCATGAATGAGGAGTGTAGATAAATGCACCTGGCTGTGGTCCAGCAGAACTCAGAGACCTGGGTGGGTGGCTAGCCCTACCAACACAGGCCAGCAGCAGGGGAGAGGGAATGAGATCACACACACACACACACACACACACACACACACACACACACACACACACACACACACACACACACACACACACACACACACATACTTACTGTTTTCTATAGTTGGGTCATATGAGTCGACAAACTGGCCTTCCACAAACTGTATAGTCAAGGAAGATTTCCCTGTAAAGGAGATAGACACTTGTGAGCTTCAGTGTGTTTAATTAAGAATCATTGCTGATCGATCACAATGAATTGTTCTTTGATTCACTAGTGGTATCATTCATCAGCGTCTTAGGAAAAAGCCAAATACTCTGCCTGCCTTGAGTGAACAGAGTGGGTTTGTTCATATTTTGCTAAATGTCAAACACTGCCTTGTCTAGAGCTGTAGAAAACACAATGCATGCCATTTCCAAATCACATTATGGTCCCTTCCAAAATGGGCAATATTCAAGAGACGGAGGAGCATAGCTCAAATGCTGTTAAAATTGGTATGTGGTAAACGACTATTTCTGGCCTTTTACAAACAATTCCATGACATCGACGTACGTCAGAATAGCAGCTTACTAATATTAACACATTTGATTATCTAGGGTGGAAAAAAGCTAGCCCAGTGGCCTTTATTCAATAAAATGTAACTCTTCAAATAAATATCAAGAAGACTAGGCTAGTCAATATAAGGATTTCTTGCTGCATTCGTAAGCCAGTGTTTAACATCTAGAAGTAGCAGGATATTACAATGGTATACTATCATTAGCCTAGATATCCCCACGGCGCACTATTACTACAGATGCCTTTTTTTTATTATCTAAACACTCCTATACAGTCCTCCAGCAGCCTGTTGCTATAACAACCGAGAGTGGAGCGTGGCCATCCACGGTTGGAGACGTGAAGTATCTCGCTAGCTGGGAAAAACCCGGAGGACGAGAGAGCAGCTCGCTCCCATTTTCAATGCTCCAATAGTCACTCATCAATTCTGAATGCTCACCTCCCAGTCCAAACGAACTATCTTGTCTCCCTGGGTGGCGAAACTCCAGGGACACACACCGCGGAAAATGTTTAGATCGATATAAATACCTGAATAAAAAGGCTACACGTGGAGTATGTTGGGGTCTTTCAGACAGTTAGTTACACAAGGTGTAGGAAATGCATACCATTCAAACCCGGTTTTAGATTAGGTTTGAGGAATATACATTGGAAATGAAAATGCATGTACAATGCACATCATTCCAAACCAGTTTCAACCCTGTTTTCAGTTTGCTTTGTTGAGGATGCATTGGAAGTGCAAGCCAATTGTAAATCATTCTAACTCCAATTCATACCAGGTTACAGTTTGAGTACACACTAGCTTCGGCGGTATTCCGTCTACTTTTGAAGTACCGACAGTATGATTTCCAATACCACCCCCCAAAAGAAAGAAAATATATTTTAAACAAATGTGTTCACAAAAAAGCATGTGGCGCAAACATGAAGATCCACTGTTGAGCAAGCAGCATAAGAGGTGAGTGATCAAGTTCCGCTTGAAATGTAAAAATAACTTGAAATAGTTATTACTGAAAACGATATATTAGTCTTAGTTTAATGTCGCATGTAGTGAAATGTCAAGTACAGTGAAATGCTTTTCTTGAAAGTAATACTGTGTAATACTAAAAATAACATAAGGTAGAACAAAAACATGAGAAATAAAAATAAGAACATGACAAACAAAGTAAGTAATCATACTACACTGAACAAATATATAAAACGCAACATGCAGCAATTTCACAACCGTTCCCAACTTTGACATCAGCAAACTGCTCGCCCACATGACACCATACACGCTGCTCTGTCTGCCATCTGCCCAGTACAGTTGAAACCAGGATTCATCTGTGAAAAGCATGTTTTACCTTGCTTCAAAGTAGCCGAGCCAAAATCAGATGATATCCGTGGAGGCAATTATTTTAAATCAACTTCTTTCATTGTCCAGTAGCCAAAGGCACAATCCTAGTCATATTAGCAAAAGGTAAAAATCTGTCGTTCTTCCCCTGAACAAGGCAGTTAACCCACTGTTCCTAGGCCGTCATTGAAAATAAGAATTTGTTCTTTAACTGACTTGCCTAGTTAAATAAAGGTCACATAAATAAAAAATAAATAAACATGCTAGTTGTTGCATATTAGATCGCCCCTCTTTCAACATTTCTAAGGGATATTTTCATCTCTGTCACATGAAACTGCTCACATGTGCACTGCGTTTTTGACAACTGTGTTTTCCCACTAATTGCATTATTGAACGAACATTTGCACGTAGCTTACTGCATTGTGCATTGCTGCGCGTATAATGCTGAAGAAATAATACTTTATCAACATTTGAAGTTAAAAGGTTCTGATCTGTTGCATCAGACTCATTGTTTTTATTTTGTTATAATTATGTAGCCTGAGCCTACTAGTTGTATGAATTTGGGATCTAGCGTCCCACACTGTCCCAAGGTCTGTTAAAACCTCTTCATCCTACCCCCTCCTTTTTCGAACATTCTGTTAAAAATCGCGCAACTTTTCAGCGTCCTGCTACTCATGCCAGGAATATAGTATATGCATATGATTAGTATGTGTGGATAGAAAACACTCTGAAGTTTCTAAAACTGGTTAAATCACGGCTGTGACTATAACAGATCGTGTGTTTCATCGAAAAGCGCAAGAAAAACTGCTCACTGAAAGCTAAAAATAATATCCATGCGTCACTTTCATGGATTGTTAAAAAGGCACAACATTAATTATGGACCTGCATGCAATTCCTACAGATTCCACACGATGTCGCCATTGTCGTTTCTTGTTGGTAAATCCAACTAACTGGATTCCATTTCTTCCGGTCTCCGCCAGGATGTTTTGAAGTGCACATTTTCAGCCATTGATTTGAAGACGAGGAGCTATTGAATACACATCGCCCTGTAATCATTTTGATAGATTATAAACGTTTACTAATACCTAAAGTTGGATTACAAAAGTATTTAGAAGTGTTTTGTGAAAGTTTATCGTCGACTTTTTTAATTTTAAAAAATGACGCTGCGTTTTAAAACAATGTTTTTTTCTGATTTACACAGCTTCCATAGATGGCTATTTTGGGTATATATGGACCGATTTAATTGAAAAAAAGACCCAATAGTGATGTTTATGGGGCATATAGGAGTGCCAAGAAAGAAGCTTGTCAAAGGTAATGAATGTTTTATATTTTATTTCTGCGTTTTGTGTAGCGCCGGCTACGCTAAATCTTTGTTTACGTCGCATTCAGGCATTTTGGGGTGTTGCATGCTATCAGATAATAGCTTCTCATGCTTTCGCCGAAAAGCATTTTAAAAATCTGACTTGTTGGCTAGATTCACAACGAGTGTAGCTTTAATTCAATACCCTGCATGTGTATTTTGATGAACGTTTGAGTTTTAACGAGTACATTTAGCATTTAGCGTAGCGCATTTGCATTTCCAGGTGCCTACTTGAGACATCTGCGTCTCAAGTAGGAGCAAGAAGTTAAGAATCGGCTATTTCTTGTTGATAAGCGGACCAATAGAATGGGCAAACTTTTCTTCTACAGGGGATAGTAAATAGTAGGCTAGTCATTTTGCTGTTCGCTACTCAATAAAAAAATAAAAAATAAAAAAAAATCTTGTTGTCTGAGAAAAGTACATGTGGACATGTTCTAACATCTTCAAAGTGCGCATCAGAATTCGGTAAGAAGGACCGCACATCGTTGCATCCTGGACTTGCATGTTCTGTTTATATGAATTACCATAATCCAAATGGGTGATTCTCGTGAAACCAGTTTTAAAAATGTCTGTAGCAAAATGAGTTACAAAACCATGATGCATCTGCAAAAATAAACCATCATTCCGAGGACTAAGATGTCTAGTTTTTCAAGAAAGTGTCTTATTTTAAATACATTTTCACCTGAATTTGGTACATTTTCCCCCAAAATTCTCATTACTGAAATGTGTCCGGATTAAATTCTCAGGTCATTTTATTTAAAACATTTTTTTATTTGAATAAAACAAAATATTTTGGTGTAGTTTGTCCATAAATCATAAAAATGGTATACTAGTTAAAGTTAACATGAAACTAGAATATTTATTACATGCAAGCACAGTGTCTGTGGACATACTGAGCACAGTGTCTGTGGACATACTGAGCACAGTGTCTGTGGACATACTGAGCACAGTGTCTGTGGACATACTGAGCACAGTGTCTGTGGAAATACTGAGAAGTGTCTGTGGAAATACCGAGCACAGTGTCTGTGGACATACCGAGCCGAGCACAGTGTCTGTGGTCATACCGAGCCGAGCACAGTGTCTGTGGTCATACCGAGCCGAGCACAGTATCTGTGGACATACCGAGCCGAGCACAGTATCTGTGGACATACCGAGCCGAGCACAGTATCTGTGGACATACCGAGCCGAGCACAGTGTCTGTGGACATACCGGGCACAGTGTCTGTGGACATACAGGGCACAGTGTCTGTGGACATACAGGGCACAGTGTCTGTGGACATACCGGGCACAGTGTCTGTGGACATACCGGGCACAGTGTCGGTGGACACACCGGAATCAGTGTCTGTGGACATACCGGGCACAATGTCTGTGGACATACCGGGCACAGTGTCTGTGGACATACCGGGCACAGTGTCTGTGGACATACCGGGCACAGTGTCTGTGGACATACCGGGCACAGTGTCTGTGGACATACCGGGCACAGTGTCTGTGGACATACCGAGCACAGTGTCTGTGGACATACCGAGCACAGTGTCTGTGGACATACCGAGCACAGTGTCTGTGGACATACTGTAAACCTTTTTTCAAGTTCCTCTAAAAACTCCAATCTGTTTTTAAATAAAGCTTTATTTCCCCTTGATACATCATCTAGAGCAGGCTTTTCTCCATGGAGGGCCACATTAGAATGCATTTTCGCCATCGCGGGACAGAATTATATTACAAGATTATACATCATGTGTATGACTGTGTTGACAGAGATATCTACTGTAAATCACGTCCAGATATGCTACATTTTTTACTTCTTTAACATACACAGAAATAAACCACATCCATGTTCTCCTTTTGGTAGATATTTTCATTATTAAACATGCAACGAACTACACAGAGGGAAAAGTACACTGTGCATTCAGCACCACGGACAGAACTCTTGTTAACGGGTATACACAAAAACAAACAACAAGAAAGAGGGAAAGCTCAACATTACATTTAAACTACTGAATCAGTGTGAGGAGTGAAGTGTCTGATGGGCATTGACTAAAGCAGTAAAGTCAGGTATAGTTTCTGAAGTCGCTATGCGCAGGATTGCTGAGTCAGTAAGAGATGATCTATGCCTTGACTTATTATATTTCATCACTGAAAATGTCTGATCATAAATAGGTTGACCCAAACATCTTCTGAGCATGACTCCTAATCTTTGGAAAGTGTTGTTCATCGAGAGATGCATAGAACTTCATCAGTGACATTGTTTTGAATAGTTCTCCAATCACTGCATCAGACTGCAGGTCGATAAGCTCAAGTTGCAGGTCAGTGGGAGTATTATCCACATTGAAGGTGAAAGGAGAGGAAACCAACAGCATGTCATTTTCCAACACTTTGAAATCCTCAAAACGACGAGAAAACTCACCGTTCAAAGCACGCAGCAGCGATGTATACTTCTCCCACTGGTCATCTGATAGGGAACAGACTCGTAGTGTCAGAAGGTCATCTGTTAGGGAACAGACTAGTAGTGTTGGAAGGTCATCTGATAGGGAACAGACTAGTAGTGTCGGAAGGTCATCTGATAGGGAACAGACTAGTAGTGTCAGAAGGTCATCTGATAGGGAACAGACTAGTGGTGTCGGAAGGTCATCTGATAGAGAACAGACTAGTAGTGTCAGAAGGTCATCTGATAGGGAACAGACTAGTGGTGTCGGAAGGTCATCTGATAGGGAACAGACTAGTGGTGTCGGAAGGTCATCTGATAGGGAACAGACTAGTAGTGTCAGAAGGTCATCTGATAGGGAACAGACTAGTAGTGTTGGAAGGTCATCTGATAGGGAACAGACTCGTAGTGTCATAAGGTCATCTGATAGGGAACAGACTAGTGGTGTCGGAAGGTCATCTGATAGGGAACAGACTCGTAGTGTCATAAGGTCATCTGATAGGGAACAGACTAGTGGTGTCGGAAGGTGGGTGAGATTGTTGGCTTCTACTTGGCGGGTCAGGAGGAGTAATATTCCCTTGAAGGTTTTGACAAGGCTGTACATTTGATGTGCAAAAAGGCCCTTCCCTTGTAGTTTGGAATTCAGTTCATTCATGAGGGCCATAATGTTCACGGTGATGGTAAAATCAGCCAACTATTCTTTATCTTGCAGTTGAGGGAAATCCACATATTTTCCTTTCATTTGCAAAAACTCAGCAATCTCCGACTTCAGGTCCCACACCCTTTTAAGCATCTTCCCCAAACTCAGCAATCTCCGACTTCAGGTCCCACACACACCTTCTAAGCACCTTCCCCAAACTGCCAGCACCTGCCAGCTCACGTTTGTGTGGTAGGGGAGATCTGCATGACCCGATTCTGTCTCTTCCAACAGGGAGACAAACTGCCTGAGGGTTTAAAGATTTTGCTCTTATGAATTTCACCACTTTAGTGACTGTATCCACAACATGGCTCATTTTCAGAAAACATTTACAGAGCACCTCCTGATGAACAATGTAATGCAGGAAAATGACTTCAGTTCAGCCATTTGAACTTGTATCCTTTTCAAAAGGCCAGCATGTTTTCCTGTCAAGTTAGGGAACCCATCAGTGGTCACACTGGATAACTTTTCAAAACTCAGTCCCAGCTTTGCCCCACACTTATTAACCTCCTCCAATACATCTTTCCCTGTGGTTGTGCTCTTCATTGACAGCACTGAAGCAAGCTCTTCTGTAATTTCAATGTCTGGGGTTATGCCTCGTAAGAATATCAACAAATGCACCGTGTCAAATCACTGCTCTCATCCAGGGCCAAGGAGAAATAGGTGAAATCCTTTAAATCAAATCAAATTTATTTCTCACATACACATGGTTAGCAGATGTTAATGCGAGTGTAGCGAAATGCTTGTGCTTCTAGTTCCGACAATGAAGATTTACATTGTCTTTCAACTGTTGTTCCATATTCTCTGTGATGTCCTCAACACGGCGTGTCACTGTTCATCTTGACAGGGAAACATTTCCAAACAGCTCTTCTTGTTGGGGCAAAGTATCAATGCAGAGTCAATGAAACATTCTTTAATGAATTCACCCTCAGCGAATGGCTTGCTATGTTTAGCAATTTTGTGGGACAGTACATAGCTAGCTCTCACATTTCAGTCGTTTGCTGAATGCAGTTTTCTGAAAAGTCCTTGCTGCTTTTGCAACTGAGAAAGCAACTCTTTCGATGTACCTGCCCTCTGCTCAGAAGACATATTCCTATATTTCTCTGCATCCTTCGTCTGGAAGTGTCGGGACAAGTTGTAGTGTTTCAGGACAGAGGATGCTCTCTTTGATACCTCAATAAAGCAATATTTTGACTCTTGCTGGAACACCCTACATTCATTGTCTACTTTCCTTTTCTTTGAAACCTTTGAAAAACTAATTTTTGTGCAATTTCTAGCTAGCTACTATTTGTAACTGTGATACGTGTGCCAGCCTGTCAGTCACTGTCTGTCCTCGTGCAGTTGTTATTTATATGTGCCTTCAAAATAAATGTCCCACAAGCGGTGGGAGTTAAATCATTACACAAAGGCGCGTGTTCATTGGGTTATTCATTTGAATAACAAATACGTTTTTCAAAACTTTACTATCAAAAATTCTTTATGTGATCTGAGTATGATTCCACCGGCTGTATTGAATCAGGTCGCGAGCCTCTGCCCTGGCCTGATCTAGAGGAGTAGTCCTTAGATGAGCGCAAATTCAGAATGAAGTTCTTATTTTCAAACACCCCCTTTCCCCCACTTGGCCTTTTCATTACCGAAATGGCTAAAGAGATTAAATTAGGAAAGAGTCAGAGTAAAATGTTATAATATTTGTAGAATTTCATTTGAAATATTTGGATTTTTAGTGATATGTTAAACTCTGACCGTGTCATTTGAGGAGCAATGTTAAAACATATTTGTTTGTTTATAACTCTTTTGGACTTCGTAAACTGCAGAGAATTTGGTGAAAATGTTGGTAAAAATTCATATTATCTGATCAAAAACATAATAATAATAATGAAATAGATAAGTACAGATCCTAATCTCAGTGATTAAAGAAGAAATGTAATTATTATATATACAGTGCATTGCGAAAGTATTCGGCCCCCTTGAACTTTGCGACCTTTTGCCACATTTCAGGCTTCAAACATAAAGATATAAAACTGTATTTTTTTGTGAAGAATCAACAAGTGGGACACAATCATGAAGTGGAACGACATTTATTGGATATTTCAAACTTTTTTAACAAATCAAAAACGGAAAAATTGGGCGTGCAAAATTATTCAGCCCCTTTACTTTCAGTGCAGCAAACTCTCTCCAGAAGTTCAGTGAGGATCTCTGAATGATCCAATGTTGACCTAAATGACTAATGAGGATAAATACAATCCACCTGTGTGTAATCAAGTCTCCGTATAAATGCACCTGCACTGTGATAGTCTCAGAGGTCCGTTAAAAGCGCAGAGAGCATCATGAAGAACAAGGAACACACCAGGCAGGTCCGAGATACTGTTGTGAAGAAGTTTAAAGCCGGATTTGGATACAAAAATATTTCCCAAGCTTTAAACATCCCAAGGAGCACTGTGCAAGCGATAATATTGAAATGGAAGGAGTATCAGACCACTGCAAATCTACCAAGACCTGGCCGTCCCTCTAAACTTTCAGCTCATACAAGGAGAAGACTGATCAGAGATGCAGCCAAGAGGCCCATGATCACTCTGGATGAACTGCAGAGATCTACAGCTGAGGTGGGAGACTCTGTCCATAGGACAACAATCAGTCGTATATTGCACAAATCTGGCCTTTATGGAAGAGTGGCAAGAAGAAAGCCATTTCTTAAAGATATCCATAAAAAGTGTCGTTTAAAGTTTGCCACAAGCCACCTGGGAGACACACCAAACATGTGGAAGAAGGTGCTCTGGTCAGATGAAACCAAAATTGAACTTTTTGGCAACAATGCAAAACGTTATGTTTGGCGTAAAAGCAACACAGCTGAACACACCATCCCCACTGTCAAACATGGTGGTGGCAGCATCATGGTTTGGGCCTGCTTTTCTTCAGCAGGGACAGGGAAGATGGTTAAAATTGATGGGAAGATGGATGGAGCCAAATACAGGACCATTCTGGAAGAAAACCTGATGGAGTCTGCAAAAGACCTGAGACTGGGATGGAGATTTGTCTTCCAACAAGACAATGATCCAAAACATAAAGCAAAATCTACAATGGAATGGTTCAAAAATAAACATATCCAGGTGTTAGAATGGCCAAGTCAAAGTCCAGACCTGAATCCAATCGAGAATCTGTGGAAAGAACTGAAAACTGCTGTTCACAAATGCTCTCCATCCAACCTCACTGAGCTCGAGCTGTTTTGCAAGGAGGAATGGGAAGAAATTTCAGTCTCTCGATGTGCAAAACTGATAGAGGCATACCCCAAGCAACTTACAGCTGTAATCGCAGCAAAAGGTGGCGCTACAAAGTATTAACTTAAGGGGCTGAATAATTTTGCACGCCCAATTTTTCCGTTTTTGATTTGTTAAAAAAGTTTGAAATATCCAATAAATGTCGTTCCACTTCATGATTGTGTCCCACTTGTTGTTGATTCTTCACAAAAAAATACAGTTTTATATCTTTATGTTTGAAGCCTGAAATGTGGCAAAAGGTCGCAAAGTTCAAGGGGGCCGAATACTTTCGCAAGGCACTGTATATATATATATACATATATATGTTTTTTTACAGTTTTGTGAGAATGACCTAAATGGAATTTATGTAATTCTGAGCACCGTGGGTGGACACCGTAATCAGGTTACGCACCTAATGCATATGGGTCCCGTAAATCTCTAAAATGTCCGGTAAATTAAAATGCTGCTGGTGAAATGTCCGATGCCACATTTTCCTAATGGAAACCCAGGGCGGTAGTCATTGTGTCATGAAGCCTTAGAGTTATTGGGAACAGGAATGACGGTGGTCATTTTAAAACATGGGGATTACAGACTTGGACAAGGAGAGGTTGAAAATAACAGTGAATATTCCTGCCAGCTGTTCTACGCATGCTTTGAGAATGCGCCCTGGAATACCATCAGGCCTCTCAGCCTTGCAAGTGTTGCCCTGATTAAAGACCAGTCCTTTGGTGACGCCCCTCACACGATGTTGTTATTGTTGAAGCGTGCATAAAACGCATTGACTTCGCCTGGGAGAGGGGCATCGTTTGACGCATCATGGCCGTAATGGACTGTTGCCCCTGCCACATGAGGCGGGCATCGGAGCATGTGCAATATGATTCCACCTTATTTCTATATTGTCCTTTTGCTCGTTTAATGACTCTGCGGAGGTCACAGAGGGACTTGTTCCCGTCCTCAGCCGTAGCCTCAGAGTTGTCTGCGATAGTTTAGGATTGTCCTTTAGTTTAGCGCCAACCTCTGTGTTAATCCAGGGTTTTTGATTGGGGAAGGAGCAAACCTTCACTGTGGGGACAACGTTGCTGATGCATTTCCTAATGAAGCCAGTAACGGAGGTGGTCAGCTCATTGATGTTATCGGTGGAGTCTCAAAACATATTCCAATTAGCGCTAGCTAAGCAGTCCTGTAGCATAATCTCTGATTCTGGTGGCCATTCTCAACGGAGCGAGTCACGGGTATTTCCTGTTTGAGCTTCTGCTTGTAAACAGGAAGCAGGAGTACGGAGTCATGATCTGATTTTCCAAATGGCGGATGAGGGAGGGCCTTGCATAATTGCGTGTGGGTAAAATAATAGTGGTCTAGGACTTTATTGCCACAAGTGGCGAAGGAGACATGTTGATGGAAGTTGGGCATCACTTGTCTTAATGACGCCGGCAACCAGAAAAGCAGTCTGTGGATGTATGTTTTCCTGCTTGTTTGTAGTTTTGTACAGTTTGTTAAGTGCCAGCCTATTATTTTTCTCATCCTGAGTTGGAATGTATACAACAATCAAGAATACAGCTAAAATGCCCTAGGGAGGTAGAAGGGTCGGCATTTGACCATCAGGTATCCCAAGACGGGTAAACAATGGTCCAACACTTCCACCGTGCTCAAATCAGCACATCAGTTGTTGTTGATGAAGATGCAAACCACCCCCACTCCTCTCAATTCCACAGCTATAATGTTAGGTGGCTAGCTTGCAATATCCAACTTCTTAGTTACAGCAAAGACAATCAATCCCATTCTGGATCAAGTGCGAGTAGCCTTTTGAGATAGTTGTATAACTTGTCTGTTGGGTTGTCTGGTGGGTTGTCGGTCCTTGCATTTAGTTTAGGCTATGTTCGCTTGAGCTTGTTAGCATTAGGATGGCATCTGCTATGGGAATTCGCTAGTACTTTGTTAACATTTTGAAAGAAATAGCACCCCTTGTATACACTGCTGGTAATACAGTATACCCTGGTATGGTACAGGAACGGAATGAAGCTATGGAAATTTGGATATACCACCCAACCCTAGTTTACACATTGAGAATGTATTGACCTGATCCAATGGGTGGAGAAACAGGAAGGAGTAGTGTATTGCATGGCACTGTGCAAACTGGTTTCCTCCTCAATGCATTGGCTTTAATGAGGCACGAGCCAAAGCGCATGACCACAGGACATATTTAAAGATTTAGCACGACTCCACTACAAAGACGGGAGACATGCCAATTTACAGCTTTGCTATCTAGGAGTCCTCTGTTTCGCACAGCAGGAGCCCTTTGGTCCCTTAGTATACAGTACAAAAAAAGATGTATATTATAGTACATAGCCTGACAAAACACACACACATTTTTTTTTATTAATAGCTTGAGTACAATATCTTACTAGGACTCTAGGATGGCAAAAAAAAGTTTTATGAGGACATGAAGACAGAGAAATGGGGACATCTTCAATTGTTTTACAGCCTATCTGTTGAATTTATTTGAACACTGGAATTGACTAGTAGCAGGCTGTAGGCTACATTTAATCCATGTACTGTCGTAGTCTATTGTCTTGATTTTCTTGCACTTGTCTTGTGAATGAACCAAACTTATGGAAAGGCCTTGGCCAATAGTACCAACGTTGTTTGTTTGTTTTCTCCCCAATTCCGTGGTTTCCAATTGGTAGTTAGTCTTGTCTCATCGCTGCAACTCCCCTACGGACTCGGAAGAGGCGAAGGTCGAGAGCCGTGCGTCCTCCGAAACACAACCCAACCAAGCCGCTCTGCTTCTTGACACAATACCCATTTAACCCGTAAGCGAGACGCACCAATGTGTCGGAGGAAACACCGTACACCTGGCGACCGTGTCAGCGTGCACTGCGCCCGGCCTGCCACAGGAGTTGCTAGTGCGTGATGGGACAAGGACATCCCTGCCGGCCAAACCCTCCCCTAACCCGGACGACGCAGGGCCAATTGTGCGCCGCCCCCATGGGTCTCCCGATTATGGCCAGCTGCGACAGAGCCTGGACTCGAACCCAGAATCTCTAGTGGCACCGCTCTTAGACCCCTGAGCCACTCGGCAGGCACTGGTACCAACATTGTTAATTGTCTTTGTGAACCAAACTGTGAGGTTTGTTTAAAAAACTGGAGGCGGTGACATCTAGGTCCAATCCCTGACAGTAATACCCAAATTATGTGTAGCCTCAAAATCTCTTGCATGGAACATTTCCACAGCATATCCACTGCTCTTTGTGGACCAAGTTCTGAAGACAGCTTGGAGACAATCATGTTAGGGGCTCAACTTCTGACATTGACTGCAATACCAAGGTGGCGTATCTAAGCCTAGGCTAAATTCCACTCACATTGGGATTCAACTAGTCGGGTGGTGGTGTGGAAAGCCAGGATGTCCAGTATGACTGCATGGAGGAGAAAACAACAGCTTTCACGTTCCACAGTCCCAGCTCCCAAGAGTCCAATCGAGGCTAAGTCAAGTGTGATGTGATGCGATGTTCGCATGCCTGCCCCCAGCAACCTTTGCACTAACTGTGTGTGTGTGTCATCCCAGTCCATACACAATGGGAAATGACATACAAATAAGCCTGTCCATGTACGATATCAGTGTGTCCATAGTAATATCAGCCATATTAATTTGGGTTGAAATGACATTGAGACAACCGATAAGATTCAATTCTGTGACATCATAGGTTAGCCTAATTCTGAATCTACAGGTTTGGCTAAATCAGCACGCTTCAGATCGGTCGAACCGATCGGTTGAACGCATACTCCCTTAAACAAGAAGAGAGCGGCAATAGTACTGTTTGTCCATTTTGAGACGCCATAGGCACATCTTCAAAATAGTCCGAAAATAACTAAAGAAATCTGTCATTAATTTTGCTACTAAAGACTACATTTAAAACGGATTAGTTGCATCTAAAATAATCATGTCTTCAACTGCACAGTCACAAGGCCATAATTTTATTGTTTTAGACACAGGCCTTTGAACAAGTCTCCTGGTAATTCCTACCTGCAGCACTGGCTTTAGAAGTGCCTAGGCTCTAAGTGGATGATCTTTCAATGTTAGTGTCCATTCACATCGCACAAAATAAGTCAATGAATTAGGTCAGCATGCAATTATTGGTTTAAAACTTACAGGGCTGTCACTTCACTAGCATATGGAATGTAATTTGAGGTAAATGGATAAATCCTCCCTTAAAAAGCTGCCACATGGACATTAATGCTTCTACTTTCGTGAGTCGTGACGTATTAATTTACGTCCCAGCATCAGGACCGCTTGCGCTGTCCTCAACTGCTGTGGCATCAGCTGTGTAACCACTCAATGTTTAACAAACATTGACTTAACAAAATAAATTACTGTGTGCATAACACAATTAACTATTGACTGCCACTTAAGTTATTCAATTACAATTGATGAGGAAATGCATCACGTGCCACTGACTGCATATGTTATTCAACGAAACGTGAAAATGTAGCTTACGAATGGAGGTTCTGTGGTGCTGCTGTAGCTAGTAGTGCTTCACAAAATCTCTAGAGTCGTGAGTTTCCAGTCGAGTGACATTCAACTGACTGGCTGATTTAACAATCAATGACCTGGCAGCAGTAGCTATGTGCATGCCGTTTAGGCTACATATTTGCTAGTAGTATGTGTAGTCATCGTCAATGAACTTGCCTACACAGAAAGCGCACAAAATACCTCGCTATCACCGAAAACGACTAAATTGCGCCCACTTACCCACGGATCTGTATCCCAGGACGGCGATTTTTCGGGATTTCGGTTGAGGCATCTTTTAACGACACTACATCAATATCGACATACAGAAGCCTACACAACCGATCAAAAACTGGAACAGATGTCAAATGCTATGTCGAACACGATAAGGAGCAGAAATTACGCGTGGAATTAAAACCATTTAAACGGGGGGAAAGTAGTCGAGCATCTGTATCCTTCGCGTCACTCCCCAAAGCAATACTATCTGAATTATTAATGACTGCCCGCGGTTGGTTGGTTGTGCATAGGCAGAAAGGAGGGTCTCTGTCCTCTTCTTGGGCTGCGGTTGGATAAGGTATATTCACTGTTTTCACAAGCACGAAATTCATTGGCTGTCATATATGACGACTGGATCATTTACTATCAATTTCGTTGTGATGGCACTCTGACAGCAATTTTTCTCATCTAAAAATGATTCATGCTGAATAGAATGAAGGAATGTGAAGAATTGTAACTCGCGCATGGTGTACAATGAGTGTCACACAAGTATATACAACTAGAGAGGTTTGCCTGTGTAAAGTTGAACATGTGCAGATAGTTATGTGGGTACACATTCATATTGGCCAATTATTTGTAGAAATATATGGGTACCATATTTGACATTCATTTGCATTCAAAACGAGGTGAGAGGGTCTGACAAAACAGCTCCAATCAGAAAGTCAGCAGTAGACAAGAGTCATTGGGTTCATAAAGGCTCGGGCGCTGGTCTCTGCTGCCACCTTGTGGTGACTTGCGGTGTCTCCACATAACATCAGCAGCATTCTAAATACCTCACTGTAACACAGAATCCTATGCCATGTTACATTTAGAGGCTAAAGCCACCGGGGGCCTTGTATTGCCCATCGCCACACTATCAAATAACAAATGCATCGTCATATAGACAGACCTATAACATGATACACCTCTGCCCCTCTCTATGTCAACTCCTGTAGAATAATTATCAAGGTAACTCACAAGTTCATATATGCTAAAAGGCACACTGGAACTAATGAAGTTAACCATTCAAATGTTGCACACTCAGTATATGGATAGTGTCCACAATTGTCCAGTGTAGATGAAGGGGAGGAGACAGGAAAAAATGAATTTTAAACCTTGAGACAACTGAGACATTGTGTATATGTGCCATTTGAACGGGGTATGGTAGTAGGTGCCAGGTTTGAGTGTGTCATGAACTGCAACGTTGCTGTGTTTTTTCACGCTCAACAGTTTCCTGTGTGTATCAAGAATGGTCCACCACCCAAAGGACATCCAGCCAATGACACAACTGTGGGAAGCATTGGAGTCAACATGGGTCAGCATCCCTGTGAAACGCTTTCGACACCTTGTAGAGTCCATGTCCCGACGAATTGAGGCTGTTCTGAGGGCAAAAGGGGGTCAACTCAATATTAGGACAGATTCCTAATGTTTTGTACACTTAGTGTATTTCTGCCATTGAACAAAGGGTATGCTCTTCACTACTACTGGTATTCCTGAAATTAATTCAATGCAACTTTATCATGATCATTAAATGTTTTTTTTCAAAAAGTTGTGGCTAAAATTCTAATCAGACCAACGGTTAACATACAGTATCTCATGGCATGCCTATCTTAAAAAACTCAACCTTGAAGTACAAGGTATTTTATAACAATATTGGATTATTCCTTACCCTGAAAGTAGTCTATGAGCCAGGAGAAACTGTTTTCCACAGCTCAGATTTCTATTGGTGCGGCAGGGTAGCCTAGTGGTTAGAGGAGTAGTAACCGAAAGGTTGCAAGTTCAAATCCCCGAGCTATAAATCTGTCATTCTGCCCCTGAACAGGCAGTTAACCCACAGTTCCTAGACCAGTTAACCCACGGTTCCTAGACCAGTTAACCCACGGTTCCTAGACCAGTTAACCCACGGTTCCTAGACCAGTTAACCCACGGTTCCTAGACCAGTTAACCCACGGTTCCTAGACCAGTTAACCCACGGTTCCTAGACCAGTTAACCCACGGTTCCTAGACCAGTTAACCCACGGTTCCTAGACCAGTTAACCCACGGTTCCTAGACCAATTAACCCACGGTTCCTAGACCAGTTAACCCACGGTTCCTAGACCAGTTAACCCACGGTTCCTAGACCGTCATTGAAAATAAGAAAATAATCTGCACAACACACAAAAAACACACGTATATCAGTAGATATGTATGTATTTGTAAGTTTGAGTTGTTTTTTTCCATACAAGATAAATAAAAGGCTTACAATACATCTGGTCAACATTATGCAGAGTTCGAGAAAATAAAACAAATATGACCCCCCCCCCCCCCCCAAAAAAAAAAATCATGATTGTCACTCAATGTGCTTCACAAAAAACTCTCAATGAATAAATAGTCTGTCCAACTTCATAATATTTACAATATTAACAATAGTGACCACAATGAATGAAGCTTTGGATCTGCTGACGTGATGAAAAGCTTGAGTGTGGATGGTACCGGAGTGCGTTTTTCTTCTCCTCCTCCAGCCAATGCGACCGAAGCAATGGCAGCATACACATTTAAGATTTTGCTTTCTTTCATAATGCCGGTTCAACTTTACAACTATACATGTCAAACAGCTTCATCATATTAACAAACACTGTTAAAAAAAAAATTATCAATGGAAATTAAAAACAAGGATAAAAAACAACATATCATCAACATTACACTTATATCGCATTCCCCACAAAAATGGAAATGACATTGATCATCCGATGAGGATTAAAAAGGCAATAAACAGGATTCACTGGCAAGAGCTTTTTTGTTGAAAAAATAAACTTAAAAAAAGACTAGGGTTGGGGTGGGGGGGGGGTGACATAGGGGCAGTAGAATACATCAGTGTGAACTCCTGTTCAGTGATCAGGTGCTGTTCTGAGGGACAGGGGAGGACGAGGGTAAATACTAACACAGTCTAGTAGAAAGAGGAGAGCGGGGTGGGGGGTGGTGGGGGGGGGGGGGGGGGTCAGGGATGAGACAGAGTAAAGTTAATCAAGTTCAGGGACATTTTATCGTAGAATGGGGGCGGGGGGGCAGTGCAAAAGCGTCCGGTTCCAAACCACCTTCTTTCCTCCCCTCAGCCTAAATCCGTAGAGGTGCGATGGGATGACCCTGTTCAGCAGTTCAGTTCTATCCTCCAGTAACCAACATTCACTCAAGTTGAAGAGACTCAGTCCAGGTAAGCTGTGAGGGCTGTGGTGCGGGGGTTAGGGGGGGGGGGGTATCTTTCAGCCCAGCTAACCAGAATTCAAGTACTCCAGTGCCACCTCATAGCAGAACTTGTATTGATCCTGTGGATGAATGGGAAGAAGAGTACATCATTATTGACGATGACTGGACTAGACATGGCTGAGTTGACTTTGCCTTTAATTCATTATAATGGCTGAGTTATTCACAGTGCTATTTTCTCCTTATTGTAAACGTCAACAGACATTTCAATCACTTAATAATTCTGGACTCAAGTTGAATAGACCTTGGCAACCCGACTTGTCCCAGAAGTACCCAACTGTAGGCTTCGTAGTGAGGACCAGTAAACCACTCTAAGGGTTAGCAGTGCCCCCCCCCCACCGATCCATGTAATGTTATTCCTTATGATCTAAAAGAGAAAACTGATCCTAGATCAGGACCGGTTCTTACCAGTAAGTCGACCATGTTGGGTTTGTTGTTCCTCAGTGTTTTGACTGCGTGGAACACGTCAACCGAACGCTGATGACGCAGCATCTCGCACACGATGCTGATCGCACAGAACGTCCCGCTGCGTCCTCCACCATTCCTGAGAGAGAGACAAAGAAAGAAAGAAAGGAGAAAGAATGGGATATATAATAGACCAAGACATAATATTAATGATTATACATATATACATCTACCTATAACACACAAAAAAAACTGTCAGAATTTCTAAGCGTTAGCACCCCTGACTTAAAATTATCTTAACTTTTTATACAAATTAAAAAACGTTCTACCTGCAGGCTTGATACTTCCAACTAATTGTAAGCTTCATGAATGAATAACATTATCAGTGATGTATGGTGGTTGATTCATGACATGTTCTGCCCCTGAGCAAGGCACTTAACCCACTGTTCCCCCGGCGCCAAAGACGTGGATGTCGATTATGGCAGCCCCCCTACACCTCTCGGATTCAGAGGGGTTGGGTTAAATGCCGAAGACACATTTCAGTTGAAGGCATTCAGTTGTACAACTGACTCGGTATCCCCCCTTTCCATTTCCTTTCATAGAGCTTGACTAAACTTATCAGCGTCTCTTCCTGTGCTTGCTGTTCTTGATGTTGCCCTCTAGATGGCGCCACACTACTGTCAATCCACCATTGCACACTATTGGCTACCCACTGACACTAAAGTGTGGAACATAGCCTATTGCTGGCACTCTAAGTAGTTCGTAAACTTCTCATGAAAAGCTGCTCTTTCTCAGAACCGTTTCCAGATGTGTAACTTCACTGTCTTTACAGCACTGTCTTGAAAGCCAAAGAGCTTTTAAGAGTTGCAAGAGGAGAGCGTCACAAAGTGAGGAAGCAGTTTGAGTTCAGTGGATGCATACTCTCTCAACTCCCTCAGCAGTTTGAGTTCAGTGGATGTATACTCTCTCAACTCCCTCAGCAGTTTGAGTTCAGTGGATGCCTACTCTCTCAACTCCCTCAGCAGTTTGAGTTCAGTGGATGTATACTCTCTCAACTCCCTCAGCAGTTTGAGTTCAGTGGATGTATACTCTCTCAACTCCCTCAGCAGTTTGAGTTCAGTGGATGTATACTCTCTCAACTCCCTCAGCAGTTTGAGTTCAGTGGATGCATACTCTCTCAACTCCCTCAGCAGTTTGAGTTCAGTGGATGTATACTCTCTCAACTCCCTCAGCAGTTTGAGTTCAGTGGTTGTATACTCTCTCAACTCCCTCAGCAGTTTGAGTTCAGTGGATGTATACTCTCTCAACTCCCTCAGCAGTTTGAGTTCAGTGGATGTATACTCTCTCAACTCCCTCAGCAGTTTGAGTTCAGTGGATGCCTACTCTCTCAACTCCCTCAGCAGTTTGAGTTCAGTGGATGTATACTCTCTCAACTCCCTCAGCAGTTTGAGTTCAGTGGATGCCTACTCTCTCAACTCCCTCAGCAGTTTGAGTTCAGTGGATGTATACTCTCTCAACTCCCTCAGCAGTTTGAGTTCAGTGGATGTATACTCTCTCAACTCCCTCAGCAGTTTGAGTTCAGTGGATGTATACTCTCTCAACTCCCTCAGCAGTTTGAGTTCAGTGGATGTATACTCTCTCAACTCCCTCAGCAGTTTGAGTTCAGTGGATGTATACTCTCTCAACTCCCTCAGCAGTTTGAGTTCAGTGGATGCCTACTCTCTCAACTCCCTCAGCAGTTTGAGTTCAGTGGATGCATACTCTCTCAACTCCCTCAGCAGTTTGAGTTCAGTGGATGTATACTCTCTCAACTCCCTCAGCAGTTTGAGTTCAGTGGATGCATACTCTCTCAACTCCCTCAGCAGTTTGAGTTCAGTGGATGCATACTCTCTCAACTCCCTCAGCAGTTTGAGTTCAGTGGATGTATACTCTCTCAACTCCCTCAGCAGTTTGAGTTCAGTGGATGCATACTCTCTCAACTCCCTCAGCAGTTTGAGTTCAGTGGATGTATACTCTCTCAACTCCCTCAGCAGTTTGAGTTCAGTGGATGTATACTCTCTCAACTCCCTCAGCAGTTTGAGTTCAGTGGATGTATACTCTCTCAACTCCCTCAGCAGTTTGAGTTCAGTGGATGCCTACTCTCTCAACTCCCTCAGCAGTTTGAGTTCAGTGGATGTATACTCTCTCAACTCCCTCAGCAGTTTGAGTTCAGTGGATGTATACTCTCTCAACTCCCTCAGCAGTTTGAGTTCAGTGGATGTATACTCTCTCAACTCCCTCAGCAGTTTGAGTTCAGTGGATGTATACTCTCTCAACTCCCTCAGCAGTTTGAGTTCAGTGGATGTATACTCTCTCAACTCCCTCAGCAGTTTGAGTTCAGTGGATGCCTACTCTCTCAACTCCCTCAGCAGTTTGAGTTCAGTGGATGCATACTCTCTCAACTCCCTCAGCAGTTTGAGTTCAGTGGATGTATACTCTCTCAACTCCCTCAGCAGTTTGAGTTCAGTGGATGCATACTCTCTCAACTCCCTCAGCAGTTTGAGTTCAGTGGATGCATACTCTCTCAACTCCCTCAGCAGTTTGAGTTCAGTGGATGTATACTCTCTCAACTCCCTCAGCAGTTTGAGTTCAGTGGATGCATACTCTCTCAACTCCCTCAGCAGTTTGAGTTCAGTGGATGTATACTCTCTCAACTCCCTCAGCAGTTTGAGTTCAGTGGATGTATACTCTCTCAACTCCCTCAGCAGTTTGAGTTCAGTGGATGTATACTCTCTCAACTCCCTCAGCAGTTTGAGTTCAGTGGATGCCTACTCTCTCAACTCCCTCAGCAGTTTGAGTTCAGTGGATGTATACTCTCTCAACTCCCTCAGCAGTTTGAGTTCAGTGGATGTATACTCTCTCAACTCCCTCAGCAGTTTGAGTTCAGTGGATGTATACTCTCTCAACTCCCTCAGCAGTTTGAGTTCAGTGGATGTATACTCTCTCAACTCCCTCAGCAGTTTGAGTTCAGTGGATGTATACTCTCTCAACTCCCTCAGCAGTTGACCTCTGTCAATCTCCACATGCCTTACGCATGTTTCAAGAATGTTCTGGTGAAACGGGCTATGTCCAAAATGGCATACTATTGCCCCTATAGAGCCCTGGTCAAAAGGAGTGCACTATATAGGGAAAAGGGTGTAGCTCAAGATACGTTGAGACGGTTGCGATGGCTGTCATAGCCCAGATTGTTTGGACATAAGGATGCAGGGAGGGAGCTCTGTGATTTAGACTAAACTAGCAGTCTAAACATTTACTGGAGGGTGGGGGGTGGGGCAGTGTTGTCTTTCTGACGTTTGTTTAGCGGC
This sequence comes from Oncorhynchus mykiss, assembly GCF_013265735.2. Taxonomy (NCBI): domain Eukaryota; kingdom Metazoa; phylum Chordata; class Actinopteri; order Salmoniformes; family Salmonidae; genus Oncorhynchus; species Oncorhynchus mykiss. The sequence continues at coordinate 18,923,604 of NC_048579.1, forward strand.
AGACCCTGCTGGCTTCGTTCAGTATGTGTATTGTGCTGATTGTCTCTGGTTTAAAGTGTGTGTGTGTGCTGCTCTGGTCGGGGGCGATTGGAATCTCTTCGGAGACTCTAATGAGAGTCATGTATCTGGGTGATTCTTTTGGACTCTCTGGCTTACAGACCAGGCCAGTAACCCTGTTAAACAGCACCAGCCACAGATTACATCAACAATGACCCTGTCGTCCACACATACACTCCTCCGTTCCCATCATCCCTCCCTCCCTCCATTTTCCGATTTGATTTCCCACCCAACTAGGGCCTCAGGAAACGAGGGAGACTCTCACGGCTTCCCTCTCTCCTCTCCTCCCCTCCATCTATCCGAGTAAAGTGGGGCTGCTGGAGATAAGGAAGGGCAGATTGAGCTGAGACAGAGACCCACCCAGAGGCCTCTCCCACCGGAGCATTACGATCTAGATCTGGGCAGCATCGGGAACTACAAGCTCATTTGATTTGATTATCTCCCTCTGGTAAATTCAGCAGCCTCTCTCCTCTATTTCTCCTATTTAGTAAGTGGAGATCACCTGGGTCGGATTGCACATTCAAATTCATACTGTGATATCACACTGATTTATCCAGTTAAATAGTATACTTGGGCCAGACTAATGTGTCAAATAATTGAGATACAGAGATTGCGATTGTCAACCGTTTTTTAAAAATTATTTTGAATTAATGATATAGTCTTGAAGAATATGTCCAGCCCCATTCCTGAGATTTATAGCAAACCAAGTGGCAGGGCTGCTATTTCGTTCTTTTTCGAATTACGAAGTGGAACTTTAAATGGCTTTGTGCTTGAATGGTTCATTTTGATGAAAGCCAGTGTTTGTACGAGCATTGAGCGCTTTCTGGTGGGCCTTCAAAATGTCAGTTTCCAGAAGGCTGTCAGAAGGCAGGATGGTGTGCTGTGAGGACTGCATCCCCATGGAAAGTGTATGTGATCACCATCAGAGGAGGACAGTGACATTTCTCACTGTCCCATCGGAGTGGTCCAGTGTCACTGTGACCCCGGTGGCATTTTGGGCGGCTATGTTGGATCGAATTAGAGGGGTGGTTTTGGGGGGTTACATCAAATACCTAAGAACCCCCTACTCTTTCCACCCATTTGGGAAGTCCAGAGCTAATAAAGGTTTACTGTGCAGTACTAGGTGTAGGTTGAGACATGACTGCTAGGTACTTACAGACAGTGTACGACGGTGCGTCCCTCCCCTCCGTCATATTCCTCCTGCCACTTGTCCACCTGGCGGATGAGCTTGAGGAAGGAGCGCTTGGACACAGGTGTGTCCCGGTACATAGGCCAGCCCAGGAACTGGAACTGTTGCACCATGCGATACCCGTCCTGTGGCTGGAGAGAGAGAAATGGACGTGTTAGCATTACTGTGTGTGTGTCTATGTCTGCTATAGTAGCTGTAGGAACAGGAGTGAGTGTGTGTGTGTGTGTGTGTGTGTGTGTGTGTGTCTGCTATAGTAGCTGTAGGAACAGGAGTGTGTGTGTGTGTGTGTGTGTCTGCTATAGTAGCTGTAGGACCAGGAGTGTGTGTGTGTGTGTGTCTATGTCTGCTATAGTAGCTGTAGGAACAGGAGTGTGTGTGTGTGTGTATGTTTGCTATAGTAGCTGTAGGAACAGGAGTGTGTGTGTGTGTGTCTATGTCTGCTATAGTAGCTGTAGGAACAGGAGTGTGTGTGTATGTCTGCTATAGTAGCTGTAGGAACAGGAGTGTGTGTGTGTGTCTGCTATAGTAGCTGTAGGAAATGGAGTGTGTGTGTGTGTGTGTGTGTGTGTGTGTGTGTGTGTGTGTGTGTGTGTGTGTGTGTGTGTCTGTTATAGTAGCTGTAGGAACAGGAGTTTGTGTGTGTGTGTGTGTCTGCTATAGTAGCTGTAGGAACAGAAGTGTGTGTGTGTGTGTGCCTATGTCTGCTATAGTAGCTGTAGGAACAGGAGTGTGTGTGTGTGTGTGTGTGTCTGCTATAGTAGCTGTAGGAACAGGAGTGTGTGTGTGTGTGTCTCTATTTCTGCTATAGTAGCTGTAGGAACAGGAGTGTGTGTGTGTGTGTGTGTGTGTGTGTGTGTGTGTGTGTGTGTGTGTGTGTCTATGTCTGCTATAGTAGCGGTAGGAACAGGAGTGTGTGTGTGTGTGTGTATGTTTGCTATAGTAGCTGTAGGAACAGGAGTGTGTGTGTGTGTGTCTATGTCTGCTATAGTAGCTGTAGGAACAGGAGTGTGTGTGTATGTCTGCTATAGTAGCTGTAGGAACAGGAGTGTGTGTGTGTGTGTGTGTGTCTGCTATAGTAGCTGTAGGAACAGGAGTGTGTGTGTGTGTGTGTGTGTGTCTGCTATAGTAGCTGTAGGACCAGGAGTGTGTGTGTGTGTGTGTCTATGTCTGCTATAGTAGCTGTAGGAACAGGAGTGTGTGTGTGTGTGTATGTTTGCAATAGTAGCTGTAGGAACAGGAGTGTGTGTGTGTGTCTATGTCTGCTATAGTAGCTGTAGGAACAGGAGTGTGTGTGTATGTCTGCTATAGTAGCTGTAGGAACAGGAGTGTGTGTGTGTGTGTCTGCTATAGTAGCTGTAGGAAATGGAGTGTGTGTGTGTGTGTGTGTGTGTGTGTGTGTGTGTGTGTGTCTGTCTGTTATAGTAGCTGTAGGAACAGGAGTTTGTGTGTGTGTGTGTGTCTGCTATAGTAGCTGTAGGAACAGAAGTGTGTGTGTGTGTGTGCCTATGTCTGCTATAGTAGCTGTAGGAACAGGAGTGTGTGTGTGTGTGTGTGTCTGCTATAGTAGCTGTAGGAACAGGAGTGTGTGTGTGTCTCTATTTCTGCTATAGTAGCTGTAGGAACAGGAGTGTGTGTGTGTGTGTGTGTGTGTGTGTGTATATGTCTGCTATAGTAGCTGTAGGAACAGGAGTGTGTGTGTGTGTGTGTGTGTGTGTGTGTGTGTGTCTATGTCTGCTATAGTAGCGGTAGGAACAGGAGTGTGTGTGTGTGTGTGTATGTTTGCTATAGTAGCTGTAGGAACAGGAGTGTGTGTGTGTGTCTATGTCTGCTATAGTAGCTGTAGGAACAGGAGTGTGTGTGTATGTCTGCTATAGTAGCTGTAGGAACAGGAGTGTGTGTGTGTGTGTGTGTGTCTGCTATAGTAGCTGTAGGAACAGGAGTGTGTGTGTGTGTCTATGTCTGCTATAGTAGCTGTAGGAACAGGAGTGTGTGTGTGTGTGTGTGTGTGCTATAGTAGCTGTAGGAACAGGAGTGTGTGTGTGTGTGTGTGTCTCTATGTCTGCTATAGTAGCTGTAGGAACAGGAGTGTGTGTGTGTGTGTGTGTGTGTGTGTGTGTGTATGTTTGCTATAGTAGCTGTAGGAACAGGAGTGTGTGTGTGTGTCTATGTCTGCTATAGTAGCTGTAGGAACAGGAGTGTGTGTGTGTGTGTATGTTTGCTATAGTAGCTGTAGGAACAGGAGTGTGTGTGTGTGTCTGTCTGCTATAGTAGCTGTAGGAACAGGAGTGTGTGTGTATATGTCTGCTGTAGTAGCTGTAGGAACAGGAGTGTGTGTGTGTGTGTGTGTGTGTGTGTGTGTGTGTGTGTCTGCTATAGTAGCTGTAGGAACAGGAGTGTGTGTGTGTGTGTGTGTGTGTGTGTGTGTGTGTGTCTATGTCTGCTATAGTAGCTGTAGGAACAGGAGTGTGTGTGTGTGTGTGTGTGTGTGTGTGTGTGTCTATGTCTGCTATAGTAGCTGTAGGAACAGGAGTGTGTGTGTGTGTGTGTGTGTATATGTCTGCTATAGTAGCTGTAGGAACAGGAGTGTGTGTGTGTGTGTGTGTGTGTGTGTGTGTGTGTGTGTGTGTGTGTGTGTGTGTGTGTGTGTGTGTGTGTGTGTCTATGTCTGCTATAGTAGCGGTAGGAACAGGAGTGTGTGTGTGTGTGTGTGTGTATGTTTGCTATAGTAGCTGTAGGAACAGGAGTGTGTGTGTGTGTGTCTATGTCTGCTATAGTAGCTGTAGGAACAGGAGTGTGTGTGTATGTCTGCTATAGTAGCTGTAGGAACAGGAGTGTGTGTGTGTGTGTGTGTGTCTGCTATAGTAGCTGTAGGAACAGGAGTGTGTGTGTGTGTGTGTGTGTCTGCTATAGTAGCTGTAGGACCAGGAGTGTGTGTGTGTGTGTGTCTATGTCTGCTATAGTAGCTGTAGGAACAGGAGTGTGTGTGTGTGTGTATGTTTGCTATAGTAGCTGTAGGAACAGGAGTGTGTGTGTGTGTCTATGTCTGCTATAGTAGCTGTAGGAACAGGAGTGTGTGTGTATGTCTGCTATAGTAGCTGTAGGAACAGGAGTGTGTGTGTGTGTGTCTGCTATAGTAGCTGTAGGAAATGGAGTGTGTGTGTGTGTGTGTGTGTGTGTGTGTGTGTGTGTGTGTGTGTGTGTGTCTGTCTGTTATAGTAGCTGTAGGAACAGGAGTTTGTGTGTGTGTGTGTGTCTGCTATAGTAGCTGTAGGAACAGAAGTGTGTGTGTGTGTGTGTGCCTATGTCTGCTATAGTAGCTGTAGGAACAGGAGTGTGTGTGTGTGTGTGTGTCTGCTATAGTAGCTGTAGGAACAGGAGTGTGTGTGTGTCTCTATTTCTGCTATAGTAGCTGTAGGAACAGGAGTGTGTGTGTGTGTGTGTGTGTGTGTGTATATGTCTGCTATAGTAGCTGTAGGAACAGGAGTGTGTGTGTGTGTGTGTGTGTGTGTGTCTATGTCTGCTATAGTAGCGGTAGGAACAGGAGTGTGTGTGTGTGTATGTTTGCTATAGTAGCTGTAGGAACAGGAGTGTGTGTGTGTGTCTATGTCTGCTATAGTAGCTGTAGGAACAGGAGTGTGTGTGTATGTCTGCTATAGTAGCTGTAGGAACAGGAGTGTGTGTGTGTGTGTGTGTGTGTCTGCTATAGTAGCTGTAGGAAATGGAGTGTGTGTGTGTGTGTGTGTGTGTGTGTGTGTGTGTGTGTGTGTGTCTGTCTGTTATAGTAGCTGTAGGAACAGGAGTTTGTGTGTGTGTGTGTGTCTGCTATAGTAGCTGTAGGAACAGAAGTGTGTGTGTGTGTGTGCCTATGTCTGCTATAGTAGCTGTAGGAACAGGAGTGTGTGTGTGTGTGTGTGTCTGCTATAGTAGCTGTAGGAACAGGAGTGTGTGTGTGTCTCTATTTCTGCTATAGTAGCTGTAGGAACAGGAGTGTGTGTGTGTGTGTGTGTGTGTGTGTATATGTCTGCTATAGTAGCTGTAGGAACAGGAGTGTGTGTGTGTGTGTGTGTGTGTGTGTCTATGTCTGCTATAGTAGCGGTAGGAACAGGAGTGTGTGTGTGTGTGTGTATGTTTGCTATAGTAGCTGTAGGAACAGGAGTGTGTGTGTGTGTCTATGTCTGCTATAGTAGCTGTAGGAACAGGAGTGTGTGTGTATGTCTGCTATAGTAGCTGTAGGAACAGGAGTGTGTGTGTGTGTGTGTGTGTGTCTGCTATAGTAGCTGTAGGAACAGGAGTGTGTGTGTGTGTCTATGTCTGCTATAGTAGCTGTAGGAACAGGAGTGTGTGTGTGTGTGTGTGTGTGTGTGTGTGTGTGTGTGTGTGTGCTATAGTAGCTGTAGGAACAGGAGTGTGTGTGTGTGTCTCTATGTCTGCTATAGTAGCTGTAGGAACAGGAGTGTGTGTGTGTGTGTGTGTGTGTGTGTGTGTGTGTGTATGTTTGCTATAGTAGCTGTAGGAACAGGAGTGTGTGTGTGTGTCTATGTCTGCTATAGTAGCTGTAGGAACAGGAGTGTGTGTGTGTGTGTATGTTTGCTATAGTAGCTGTAGGAACAGGAGTGTGTGTGTGTGTCTGTCTGCTATAGTAGCTGTAGGAACAGGAGTGTGTGTGTATATGTCTGCTGTAGTAGCTGTAGGAACAGGAGTGTGTGTGTGTGTGTGTGTGTGTGTGTGTGTGTCTGCTATAGTAGCTGTAGGAACAGGAGTGTGTGTGTGTGTGTGTGTCTATGTCTGCTATAGTAGCTGTAGGAACAGGAGTGTGTGTGTGTGTGTATGTCTGCTACAGTAGCTGTAGGAACAGGAGTGTGTGTGTATGTCTGCTATAGTAGCTGTAGGAACAGGAGTGTGTGTGTGTCTGCTATAGTAGCTGTAGGAACAGGAGTGTGTGTGTGTCTATGTCTGCTATAGTAGCTGTCGGAAATGGAGTGTGTGTGTGTGTGTGTGTGTGTGTGTGTGTGTCTGTGTTATAGTAGCTGTAGGAACAGGAGTTTGTGTGTGTGTGTGTGTCTGCTATTGTAGCTATAGGAACAGGAGTGTGTGTGTGTCTATGTCTGCTATAGTAGCTGTAGGAACAGGAGTGTGTGTGTGTGTGTGTGTGTGTGTGTGTGTGTGTGTGTGCGCGCTATAGTAGCTGTAGGAACAGGAGTGTGTGTGTGTGTGTGACTATGTCTGCTATAGTAGCTGTAGGAAATGGAGTGTGTGTGTGTGTGTGTGTCTGTCTGTCTGTTAGAGTAGCTGTAGGAACAGGAGTTTGTGTGTGTGTGTGTGTGTGTGTGTGTGTGTGTGTGTGTGTGTGTGTGTGTGTGTGTGTGTGTGTGTGTGTCTGCTATAGTAGCTATAGGAACAGGAGTTTGTGGGTGTGTGTGTGTGTGTCTGCTATAGTAGCTATAGGAACAGAAGTGTGTGTGTGTCTATGTCTGCTATAGTAGCTGTAGGAACAGGAGTGTGTGTGTATGTCTGCTATAGTAGCTGTAGGAACAGGAGTGTGTGTGTGTGTCTGCTATAGTAGCTGTAGGAACAGGAGTGTGTGTGTGTCTATGTCTGCTATAGTAGCTGTAGGAAATGGAGTGTGTGTGTGTGTGTGTGTGTGTGTGTCTGTCTGTTATAGTAGCTGTAGGAACAGGAGTTTGTGTGTGTGTGTGTGTCTGCTATAGTAGCTATAGGAACAGGAGTGTGTGTGTGTCTATGTCTGCTATAGTAGCTGTAGGAACAGAAGTGTGTGTGTGTGTGTGCCTATGTCTGCTATAGTAGGTGTAGGAACAGGATTGTGTGTGTGTGTGTGTGTGTGTGTATATGTTTGCTATAGTAGCTGTAGGAACAGGAGTGTGTGTGTGTGTCTATGTCTGCTATAGTAGCTGTAGGAACAGGAGTGTGTGTGTGTATGTGTGTGTGTGTGTCTATGTCTGCTATAGTAGCTGTAGGAACAGGAGTGTGTGTGTGTGTGTGTGTGTGTGTATGTTTGCTATAGTAGCTGTAGGAACAGGAGTGTGTGTGTGTGTCTATGTCTGCTATAGTAGCTGTAGGAACAGGAGTGTGTGTGTGTATGTCTGCTATAGTAGCTGTAGGAACAGGAGTGTGTGTGTGTGTGTGTGTGTGTGTGTGTGTCTGCTATAGTAGCTGTAGGAACAGGAGTGTGTGTGTGTGTCTATGTCTGCTATAGTAGCTGTAGGAACAGGAGTGTGTGTGTGTGTGTGTGTGTGTGTGTGTGTGTGTGTGTGTGTGTGTGTGTGTCTATGTCTGCTATAGTAGCTGTAGGAACAGGAGTGTGTGTGTGTGTGTGTGTATGTCTACTATAGTAGCTGTAGGAACAGGAGTGTGTGTGTGTGTGTGTGTGTGTGTGTGTGTGTCTATGTCTGCTATAGTAGCTGTAGGAACAGGAGTGTGTGTGTGTGTGTGTGTGTGTGTGTGTGTGTGCTATAGTAGCTGTAGGAACAGGAGTGTGTGTGTGTGTGTCTCTATGTCTGTTATAGTAGCTGTAGGAACAGGAGTGTGTGTGTCTCTATGTCTGCTATAGTAGCTGTAGGAACAGGAGCGTGTGTGTCTCTATGTCTGCTATAGTAGCTGAAAGAACATGAGTGTGTGTGTGTCGATGTCTGCTATAGTAGCTGAAAGAACAGGAGTGTGTGTGTCTCTATGTCTGCTATAGTAGCTGAAAGAACAGGAGTGTGTGTGTCTCTATGTCTGCTATAGTAGCTGAAAGAACATGAGTGTGTGTGTGTCGATGTCTGCTATAGTAGCTGAAAGAACAGGAGTGTGTGTGTGGTGTTCTGTCTCGTACCCGTGCAGCGTTGTAGATGCGGAATATCCTGCTGATGATGTCCTCCTCCAGGTCAGCTGACACAAACTCCACCTGGATGGGCCCGTGGCGGTGCACGCCGTTCTCCGGCCAGTACTGGGGACACAGCTGCACACACACACACACACACACACACACACACACACACACACATATATATATCAAATGAGACATTGAATGAGAGCCTATTGATTGCGTTGGCATTCACATTCACCCTCTTTTGATAACTGCAATTCTCTCATTGTCTTTCAAGGTCATGCCTTCAAACACACAAATACATCTACAGGAGAGTGAAACACCGCCTGACTATCCTGTTCTATTGAGCTGCCTCCTCAACAGCAGATGAAAGAAAACACAATGACATCAACTAGGCATTCCAACATACATACACATCTAAATAGGAATGCCTAGTTGATGTCAGTGTGTGTGTGTGTGTGTGTGTGTGTGTGTGTGTGTATGTATGTATGTATGTATGTATGTATGTATGTATGTATGTATGTATGTATGTATGTATGTATGTATGTATGTATGTATGTATGTATGTATGTATGTATGTATGTATGTATGTATGTATATATATATATATATATATATATATATATATATATATATATATATATATATATATATATATATATATATATATATATATATATATATATATATATTGCTATAGCTGTGGTACTTGTTGCCGGGCTACAGTCAGAATAGGGAATGAGAGGATAGTGTAGCCACCCAACTGGGTGGTGTTGCTAGGAAATGCTGCCTGCCACCTGCTATTCTTTGAACATTTTGACAGACAGGGCCCCAAGGCCATTTGAGGCAGACTCCTTCCCCTCCTCTTTCAAACCTACTGGTAGCGATCTGTCTATGATCATGTACTAATGACTAGTCTATGACGGAGACTGGAATGTCTGATAGTATGATAAAGGATTGCATGGCGTCACATGGTTTGGAGTGACTTGATTGGCCTCTCGTGTGTGTGTGTGTGTGTGTGTATGTTAGTCTTACCTGTGCTGGGTCTACGTCGTTGAGCATCACTATAGAGGTGCAGTGGTAGTCCAGCACCAGCCTCCAGAAGTCTTTGACCGTGTTGGGCAAGGGGTGCTGGGTAACGATGAACGCAGATGGCTGCTTGTAGCTCTGTGGAGGAGGAAAACGACGAGGAAGAGAAAGTCAGCAACCCCAAAATGAACAGAAAGACAGTATTTACATCACTAAGATCAAGGACATGTCATCAGGCCTTTAGTCATAATGCAGGGAATTCTCACAATCAAGTTCAGGTTACTATGTGAGGTTGTATGTATCTGAGGTCTGCGGGTTTTTGAGGAATCATGTACAGGGAACGTATTTATTTCCAGATATTCATGACCGTTCTGAATGAATTCCACTATCAACACTAAGACCACATACTATATCCTTATTGTATATACCAAATATGCATGAGTATAATTGGTGACACATTATTTCCATAAAGCCAATCCAAACTGAGTCATACTGCTGCGTTCAACAAAAAACACATTGCAATTATGAATGTCCATTTCCATGACGATGGGACAAATCCATCCAAAGCCATCTGTTTTTTAAATCATTTTCGATGAGGATGTAATTGTTGGTGGAAGCACAGAAAAAGCACTAGCCATTCATCAACATGATACACTGTCCCCCTACTGTTTAGGTTTGGCTGGGAAATGGCTGGCTAAGTAACATGGGGTGATTATTATAGAGATGGATGGGCTATTTACACACCAGCTATTTAACCACAGGACGCCCCAGGACTGCTGAGTCGCCCGCTGTCCCTTGCGAGCTCTCTCTCTGTTTCCTTCTTCCCCTTTCCTTCTCCCTCTACACTATTCCCCAACTCCGTCCCCGTTTCTCCCTCTATGTCTGTCTCTCCCACTCCCTCCCTCTCTCCTTTCTCCATAATAAAGAAGTTGTCACAGACAGCCAATATGCCACTAATCTACCACTAATAAAGTTTGCTCTTCATTCAAAGCGCCAAATCTGCCCTTTATGTAGATGGGTGATTGAACAGTGACCTATCCACATCATCATATCTCAGCACAATGATTAAAAAAGAACAGTTCCACTATTGACTCAGCACTTTTCCAGCAGTACATTTACATCCAATGACTTGCACACGGACTGACACTGCAAGTCATTTAAAAAGGTTACGAGTGAGCGTGCCTAAGTCTGAGTGTGTGTGAGAATGAGTGTGTGTGTGTGAGACGTACGTCCATGAGAGCGGCGTTGATGTAGTTGGAACTCTCTCCGTCGATGGTGATGAGGAAGGGCAGACAGCGGTCTGGCGGGAGGACGTCCATGCAGCGGTTCTTCTCGTGGTTCCTGGGGAGCAGGGCAATGCTGCAGTCCTCCACACGCAACGTAGGAGTCACCATGTTCAGGGTCTGGAGGGAGGAAGGGATATGAGCCTGGTAGACACCTTCAATTGTGCCTTGGAGTGAAGAGCATTTATGTACACCAATATACGTATGCATGTGTGATGAACAACGCATGCTCACACACACACACACACACACACACACACACACACACACACACACACAGTACCCTGAACTCCTCTTTGATCTGGCTGGAGTTAGTCTGGGGGTCCAGGCGGTTCATGTCATAGTAGACCGATCGCAGCTGGTTGGCTGGGATGGTGGTGTCCCCGCACAGACACGCCTCCAAGATGGCGTCGTGGATGAACACGTACTGCTCCTGTAGGACGGAGCAGGCCATAAGATATCGTGAGGGACAGAAAGCCATGCAACGCCTAGACACACACCAGGAAGAGCTCACACTGAGAACAAAGCAACAATACTTACCTACACATTGAGGTAACACAGAAACATGACCAAACCAAAGTGATGATTGACTCAAGTCAAGTCATGACATGGTTCCAAAAGCCATTTTTGGTGAGATATCAAATCAAATCCTAATCCAATCCTCGGTTTTCCAATTGGTCTTGAGAAATACAGAATCCTGGATGGTAGACATTGGGGCTGGGTATTCTCTCATGTTGTTTAAACCCTTCTATGTTTGCTAAGACTGTGGCTGAGCCAACGGGTACCCTATGGACTTCCTTTCTCCGGGTAAGTAGTTCACTATATAAGGGAATAGGGTGCTATTACAGCCTGTCACCTCCACAGTGACCATTCCCATTGACCTTTCCTCTGTCAATACTAATACTCTCTCTCTCTCTTTCCTCTGTCAATACTACCACTCTCTCTCTCTCTTTCCTCTGTCAATACTACCACTCTCTCTCTTTCCTCTGTCAATACTACCACTCTCTCTCTTTCCTCTGTCAATACTACCACTCTCTCTCTTTCCTCTGTCAATACTACTACTCTCTCTCTTTCAATACTACCACTCTCTCCCTCTTTCCTCTGTCCATACTACCACTCTCTCTTTCCTCTGTCAATACTACTACTCTCTCTCTCTTTCCTCTGTCAATACTACTACTCTCTCGCTTTCCTCTGTCAATACTACCACTTTCTCTCTCCTCTGTCAATACTACCACTTTCTCTCTCCTCTGTCAATACTACTAGTCTCTCTCTTTCCTCTGTCAATAATACTACTCTCTCTCACTCTTTCCTCTGTCAATAATACTACTCTCTCTCTCTCCTCTGTCAATACTACTACTATCTCTCTTTCCTCTGTCAATACTACCACTCTCTTTCCTCTGCCAATTCTACCACTCTCTCTTTCCTCTGTCAATACTACCACTCTCTCTCTCTCTTTCCTCTGTCAATACTACCACTCTCTCTCTTTCCTCTGTCAATACTACCACTCTCTCTCTTTCCTCTGTCAATACTACCACTCTCTCTCTTTCCTCTGTCAATACTACTACTCTCTCTCTTTCAATACTACCACTCTCTCCCTCTTTCCTCTGTCCATACTACCACTCTCTCTTTCCTCTGTCAATACTACTACTCTCTCTCTCTTTCCTCTGTCAATACTACTACTCTCTCGCTTTCCTCTGTCAATACTACCACTTTCTCTCTCCTCTGTCAATACTACCACTTTCTCTCTCCTCTGTCAATACTACTAGTCTCTCTCTTTCCTCTGTCAATAATACTACTCTCTCTCACTCTTTCCTCTGTCAATAATACTACTCTCTCTCTCTCCTCTGTCAATACTACTACTCTCTCTCTTTCCTCTGTCAATACTACCACTCTCTTTCCTCTGCCAATTCTACCACTCTCTCTTTCCTCTGTCAATACTACCACTCTCTCTCTTTCCTCTGTCAATACTACTACCTCTCTCTCTTTCCTCTGTCAATACTAATACTCTCTCTTTCCTCTGTCAATACTACTACCTCTCTCTCTTTCCTCTGTCAATACTACCACTCTCTCTCTTTCCTCTGTCAATACTACCACTCTCTCTCTTTCCTCTGTCAATACTACCACTTTCTCTCTCCTCTGTCAATACTACCACTTTCTCTCTCCTCTGTCAATACTACTAGTCTCTCTCTCTCTTTCCTCTGTCAATAATACTACTCTCTCTCACTCTTTCCTCTGTCAATAATACTACTCTCTCTCTCTCTCTCTCTCCTCTGTCAATACTACTACTCTCTCTCTTTCCTCTGTCAATACTACCACTCTCTTTCCTCTGCCAATTCTACGACTCTCTCTCTTTCCTCTGTCAATACTACTACCACTCTCTCTTTCCTCTGTCAATACTACTACTCTCTCTCTTTCCTCTGTCAATACTACCACTCTCTCTCTCTCTTTCCTCTCAATACTACCACTCTCTCTCTCTTTCCTCTGTCAATACTACCACTCTCTCTCCTCTGTCAATACTACTAGTCTCTCTCTCTTTCCTCTGTCAATACTACTACTCTCTCTTTCCTCTGTCAATACTAATACTCTCTCTTTCCTCTGTCAAGACTACTACCCTCTCTCTCTTTCCTCTGCCAATACTACCTCTCTCTCTCTTTCCTCTGCCAATACTACCACTCCCTCTCTCTTCTCCCCCTATTCCTCTCCTTCTCTCAGGAAAAAGGCCCCGGGCTTGACGTAAATCATTTATGAAGTGACATTTCAGAAACGTCTCGACTTGTCACTTCTGACAAAATCCTTGGGAGCTGAGGGTCAGTGGTTTTCAGGTTAGGCTACTGTGATGTCAGACTCCTGTCCTTGGATATGGAGTTGGAGGTGAAATGGATTTGCAGCCTACCCGGTTGTCATCAGAATATTACGAAATATCACGACAAGACACGAACTGGCTTTTTTTGTGCAACGGGAAAATGTCATTTATAAGATACAGCATGTGTTCCAAGTAAACTTTGAATAGTTTTTGAGCTATGAATTTGTCAGTTCACATCAATTAAAAGTATATGTCATGGGAATCAAACAAAGTAAAGCTTGCATACAGCACGACATTAGACACTTGTTTATTGTGCATTAATATAGTATGGTCAGGGAGTTAGGAGTTGGAACTTTAGCATGTTTATGCAATCTAACTCATCAGCTATTAACTATCTTTAAAAGCAAACACGAGTCTGTTGCATTTTTACTCTGAGCTGAATAATATTTGCACAGGGCTAATGAGTTCATGTTCATTGTCCAGTATCATTGTGTCACATTGTCTGTTTGGCCAGATGTTTGGGATTGGTTGTGCCAGTGGAATTTTAGATACAAAAGAAGAGTCAAGAAATTGTAGACACTACAAGTCTGTCACATTGTGTTGGAGAATACACACCCTGTCCTGTATGGTCCATGGTTTCATGTGTATCATGTATTGACAGAATGAAATGTGCCTGTTTGGGGAATGTGTGTGTGAGTGTGGACGTGTTTAACTACACTTGTGGGTTTTAGGGTTAAGGTTAGAATTAGTGTTAGGGTTCGTTTTGGGGTTAGGTGCTAGGTGTAGGTGCTTGGGTTAGGTTTTCGGGTTAAGGTTAGGTTTAGGAAAAATAGGATTTTGAATAAGATTGAACTGTGTGTCCACACAAGGTTAGTTATACAAGACTGTGTATGCGCGAGTGTGTGTGGTGTGTTTGGGATTGTGTACAGTGGAAGCGAGTAGAGACACTTGGAGCAGGGTCGTGTAGTGGTGTGTGTGTGTCTGTTTGTGCATGTATGTGTGTGTACGTCTCTGTGTGCATGTTTCTCTCTCTCTCTCTCTCTCTCTCTCTCTCTCTCTGTATTTGGGTTCGAGCAGGGACAGGGTCATTCTTACCTCTGTCTGGACCATATTAACCCTTCGTGAGCGTAACTCTCTCACACAGTTGTAGATGTCGACCACACCCTCTCTCTCAGCCATGTCCAGCATGATGTCAATCACAATGAAACAGCCGGTCCTGCCCGCCCCCGCACTGATGACGCAAGCACACACACACGCACATACAGCGTGAGAACCAGAGCACAACACACACTCTAAATAGAAAAGCACCGGTTGACAAATTATCTGGGACTATTTGGATTGGAAACATCAGTACAGATTGTACATGACAGTCTAAACAGTTGGAGGTGTGGCTGACAATAGCAGATCCACTTTATTTAGTGTGGCTGATCTTGGGAGTGAGATGACTTTTCTAATATCCATTAGGAACTTCTTTCTGAGTCATACCGGATGAAGAGAGTCAGAGAGAGAGAGAGAAAATAGAGCGAGAGGGAGGCGAGAGAAAGAGATGGAAAGAGAGATGAGAGATGGAAAGAGAGAAAGGTAGAGATGTATACAGACAGCCAGAAGCCACAGAGAGTGTGTCTGACCTGCAGTGGACTACCATGGGCCCGGCGTTGGCAGGGGTCTTGGACTTGACCCTGCGTACGAAGCCAAGCAGGCCGGTGGCGTGGTAGGGCACCCCGTGGTCCGGCCAGCCCGTGAAGTGGAACTGACGGATCTCCCGGATCTCATGGGCTCCCCTCTAGAGAGAGAAGACCGAAATATACACAGTTGGATACTTCATTTGGATTCACAAGTACCAAGGACACAAACATCAGAGGTCATACAGATGCCTGGACTTCTGACACACGCACATGTATATGCACGCACCCACACACGCACACCCAAACAGACCCAGAGCTTTTAACTTTGAGCAGCAGCTCCCTCTCCTCTCCTCTCCTCTCCCTCTCCCCCTGTACCTCCCTATAAGCACTTTAAAGTTAGCTGTTTTCATGATCAAAGTTGTGTTTTGATCTTGGGGGGAGGGACTAAAGTAGATAAAGCAGGGATGACAAAGCCCATCTCTGGGGGGATGGAAGAGGAGAAAAACAGCTGGAGGAGAGTGGTGATTCACACACACAGCAAGCAGGCTGGATACAGACGGCAGGGCGGACACCCGTCTGAGCCTTGAGCACTCATGCACGCACGCACGCACGCATGCACACACACACACACACACACACACGGCAGGGGAAATATTCACAGCTTAAAAGCCCATGGGGATAGAAGAAGTGGAAAAGTGGAGAGGCCTGGTAACAGCTCTGAGTACAATAGGATGAGAAACAAAATGGCTACGATACAGACAGACATGCATTCTGAAAGACAGATGGACCTATTATAAAGGAAGTATCTAAGAACCTTCAGTAAAGTAGTGGTGAGTACATGAAGCTCTGTCCATTTATTTGCCTCATGCAGAGCAACATCTCCTTCACATAGAGTTGATCAGAGTGTTGATTGTGGCCTGTGGAATGTTGTCCCACTCCTCTTTAATGGCTGTACGAAGTTTCTGGATATTGTCGGGAACTAGAACACGCTGTCGTACACGTCGATCCAGAGCATCCCACACATGCTCAATGGGTGACATGGCTGGTGAGTATGCAGATCATGGAAGAACTGGGACATTTTCAGCTTCCAATTGTGTATAGATCCTTGCGACATGGGGCCCGTGCATTATCATGCTGAAACATGAGGTGATGGCGGCTGATGAATGGCAGGACAATGGACATCAGGATCTTGTCAAGGTACCTCTGTGCATTCAAATTGCCACCGATAAAATGCAATGGTGTTCGTTGTCGATTGCTTATGCCTGCCCATAGCATAAACCCACCACCACGGGGCACTTTGTTCACAACATTGACATCAGCAAATCGCTCGCCCACACGACGCCATGCATCTGCCCAATACAACTGAAGCCGGGATAAATCTGGGAAGCGCACATTTCTCCAGTCTGCTAGTGGCCATCAAAGGTGAGAAATTGACCACTGAAGTCGGTTACGACGCCAAACTGCAGTCGAGTCAAGACCCTGGTGAGGACGGGGTGCACGCAGATGAGCTTCCCTGAGACGGTTTCTGACAGTATATGCAGCAATTCTTCGGTTGTGCAAACCCACAGTTTCATTAGTGACGGTCCGGTTGGCTGGTCTCAGATGATCCCGCAGGTGAAGAAGTCGAATGTGGAGGTCCTGGGCTGGCGTGGTTACATGTGGTCTGCGGTTGAGAGGCCGTTTGGACATACTGCCAAATTCTCAAAAACAATATTTAGGGTAGAGAAATTAACATTAAATTATCTGGCAACAGCTCTGGTGAACATTCCTGCAGTCAGCATGCCAATTGCACGCTCCCTCAAAACTTGAGACATCTGTGGCATTGTTTTGTGTGACAACACTCAGAGTGGTATTTTATTGTCCCCAGCACAAGATGCACCTGTTTAATGATCATGCTGTTTAATCATCTTCTTGATATACCACACCTGTCAGGTGGATGGATTATCTTGGCAAAGGAGAAATGCTCAGTAACAGGGATGCTAACAAATTTGTGCAGAAAATGCTAGAGAAATGAGCTTTTTATGCATATAGAACATTTCTGGGATCTTTTATTTCAGCTCATGAAACATGGGACCAACACTTTACATCTTGCTTTATATATAATACATACAATGGAAAACAATACACTACAATTAATAACTTCCAATATCATGATCACTTGGAGTGTCCGTACCTTTTCCACGGCGAAGGTCCTGATGACGTACTCTGACAGCAGCTGGGTCTCGATGAGGGTCACCTTCATGTCCCTGTAGATCTCAGTGTCGTCAGGCCAGTACTTACAGCACTTCACCTGAGGGGACAGAGGGGACACAGGGTGTAATGGGATGACCTGACCGCAGTTTAGTTGCTTGAAATATATTTCCTGTTCGTTCAAGGTGAAAACCTGACAGACATTTTTGCCTAGTTTGGAACTTAATGTTCTTACTTCTGTGTGGTGAGTTTGGGAGCTTTGGGACGAGAATGTGTGCATGTTACTGAAGGTAGTCTATTGTGCAAGGTGTTGTTGGACAACAGTTAATTTGTGAGTCAACTCAAAAAGTTTTTTCCCATTAAAGTTCTGTAAATATTATTCTGCTCTCAGTGAATTGTGATGAAAAAGCATTGTTGCCACGAGGAGTAATGTTGACATTACAGGTTCACCTCAATCACAGAACACACAGACAGACCACTCCTTTAACATCACAACCACTACAGTCCAGTTTGACCACTATCACACACTTTATGATCACTTTAAACTGGGCATCAACCATCCAACAGTGTGACGTATGACTCTCAATGGACAAGACGAAAGGTCTGAGAAGGTCATGTCAGCTTGTGAAATTGTTGTGTCTGAAATGGCACCCTATTCCCTGTATAGTGCACTACTTTGGCACACTATTTCCTGTATATAGCACTACTTTGGCACACTATTTCCTGTATATAGCACTACTTTGGCACACTATTTCCTGTATATAGCACTACTTTGGCACACTATTTCCTGTATATAGCACTACTTTGGCACACTATTTCCTGTATATAGCACTACTTTGGCACACTATTCCCTGTATAGCGCACTACTTTGGCACACTATTTCCTGTATATAGTACTACTTTGGCACACTATTTCCTGTATATAGCACTACTTTGACACACTATTTCCTGTATATAGCACTACTTTGGCACACTATTCCCTGTATAGCGCACTACTTTGGCACACTATTTTCTGTATATAGCACTACTTTGGCACACTATTTCCTGTATATAGCACTACTTTGGCACCCTAGAGTGCCATTTGAGACGCAGCCAGTGAGTGACATCTTGGTGCTGTCCCATATAGCGACAGGCAGGTGGCCCTCCTCTTTGTTAGAGCAGATGCTCAATGTCCCAGCTCTAATTACCCATACTGCACCACTGGGCTCTTTCCTCATTAAGAGGTTGTGAAACCTGGGGTCACCAGAAGTCGCAGGTTCTATGATGATACCACTTCACTTATCTGGCCCCTCCCCCACAGTAAGAGGTGTAAAAGCATATAGGCCTATTTCAGTGGAAATTACTTCCCTAATTTGGCAATTGAACAATCAATGAAATTCAACAAAAGTTTGAGTCTCTTCTTCACAGTCTCTGTTTTAGTTTTTTCAGTCTTGGATTTTCTGACGGTATCCTCTCCCTCCCGCTCTCTCTCTGCTCCCTCCCTCCGTCCTCTTCTCTGTCACTCACACCAGCCTTATCTTCCCTCCGGGTCATCCTTATCTTCCTCTCCATTTCTCCATCTGTCTGTCCTCTTTTCCCTCCCTACCGTCCTCCTCTTCCTCCACCCTTCCTCTCCCCTCCCCTGCTGTCTCCTTTGTGATAGTGTAATTAGGGAGGGGGGGGGGGGATCTAATTGGTGATATAATTGTGTTTTAATGGCCAAGTACATTATTCTCCCGCAGCTCCGCCTTAGTCACGCTAGCTGTCAGCACTGGAAGCAATTATAGTTGCTTCTCTGGAGAGGACCGGAAAACATTGTTTAACTGCGATAGGAATCTCTGTTTTCTTAAATGATATTCCTATCTGTCTTCTGTGACAGTGTTGATCATGGAGAGACCAATATAGAATAATAATATGAGTGTTTCCAAGAGGTAGGGTTTCCCTGGTGGCTTCCTTGGTATAAAAAAGACACAGCTATACCTTATCAAAGTATTTAGTATTCAATTGGTCATAATGAGAAAATCGTCAATTAGTAGCAGCGGTCTGACTGTAACAGAAATAACTGGAAATGATTTGATATTGAGATAAAAACAGTTGCATTGGAATTGGACCTTTCAGCAAGAATATAAAGAGATGTTAGAGAGACCCTACTTCCATTCACACACACATTAGTGAGTTACTCTTGCATGTACTCTTGCATCAGTATGATGGAAGTACCATTGTGACAAACCATTTCGTGATTTGATTTGATTATCTGTCGAGCATTTTTTATTTGTATTGAACCTTTATTTAACTAGGCCAGTCAATTAAGAACAAATAATAATTTACAATGACGGCCTACCTCGGCCAAACCCTATCCCGGAAGACGCTGGGCCAATTGTGAGCCGCCCTATGGGACTCCCAATCACAGCCGGTTGTGGTAAAGCCTGGAATCGAACTGTAGTGACGCCTCTAGCAGTGACACGATCATAAACTGTATGGAGCTCAAGTCAAGACGCTCCAGATCCTCCAGCCTCTCAGATCCCCCTGATACTTCAGCTAGCTTATCCCTGAAGAGCATCCTATAAATGAAGTCTTGGCAGAAATATCCTATTAATCCCAACCGTGTCTGACAGCTACGATGAAGATGATCAGCCAGCGATATGCTTTGGGTGGCTGCCTGCGCCACTCACTAACACATTATCTGGGGTAGTGTTATTCTCCACGTCTAGTTGTGCCTTGTGCTTCCTCCACCTGCGGTCCAGAAGGGATGTAGAAACAGGAGAGAAGCTAGATCGAAAACAAACAAAACTGCTTGGCATGATCGCGAAAAGCGACAGAAGCCTGGGAGAAGGGATTTCCCAAAGTTCATCAGTGGTGAAGCGGCCTAGCAGACAATGGCTGTGGAGTGAGTGGTTTTTATTATTATGGTGGAAAAGAATGCCGCTGTGCCTTCCTGCCTGCCGACCCTGGCCTGCCTGCAGCCCACTGAAAGGGCCTGGAGAGTGGAGACTCAACAGGGGGCAAGATGGGACAGCCAGGGCTGAGTGGTTAAAACAATAGCACCAGGTGGTGGGAGGATTCACCCGCTTGGCTAGCGCTTTGTGGCCGTGCATCACTCGGTTCTCTTTTGTTGATTTGATATGGTGCCAGCGGGAGTTGGGGCCCTTCCTTAAATGAGCCACTGACAGGTTAGGCATGCCCTCTCTGTTGTTGTGTGTATGAGTGTGTGCGTGAGAGTGTGTATGATTGTGTGTGTGTGTGCGCATGCGTGCGTGCGTGCGTATTGTTATGGGTTTGACCGTTTCAGAGAGCTTTTTCGACTAACCAGTCAGATCACTCTCTGATCACGCCTCTCAAGGCTTTAACCAATGGTTGATTGGCTTGAACAAGGTCTGTACCCACACGGGACATTACACCCCAGTAGATTGACATTGTCTAGCGTTGCTTTCCAGAAAACACTCAAATGTTGGGCCCCTGGTTTCTGTATGCCAGGCCTGGAAAATGTCCACCTTTTAGTTTACTTTATTTATTGGTTGAATCAATAAAATGTACCAGAACTGAGTTTGTCTTTAGTGTGTGTAATGTGTGACTGTGTGTGTGTTTGTTTGTGTGTGTCTGTGGTCTCGTGGTACTCACCCTGCCCACCTCCACCAGGTTGGTCACCATGACGATGGTTGCAGTGTTCTCATGCCACACCATCCTCCAGAAATCATAGACTGTCTCTTGCATGGGCCCTGAGGAGAGACAGAGGGACAGAGAGAGAGAGAGCGAGCGAGAGATAGAGGGAAAGGAGAGAAAGGGTGTGAGTGTGTGTATGTTATTTATCATGTTATGAATGACACCAACATGTGATTTTCCAATATAAAAGTATGTGTATTGTCCAAATATTGTCAGGATTGTCAGATCCTCTACTTATACCAAATTCTTCTCATACTAATTCAATGCTCATCACATCCTTGTTAGCGTTTTTTCACATTTGTCGATTACTTGCTTGTTTTCTGAGCAATGAAAAGTGCACAGGTTCAGCTGGGTAACATCTTGTTTTTCCCAGTTGAACTTTATCAACACAGGACACTGGGGCTGTGTGCCTGTACATTCTGATCACTGTTGACAGGGCAATCAGCTAATGCCTGGATCTAAGTCAACACACACGCGGTGAATGACAAGAAGCTTAACGCCAGGAAGGGGGACAGAAATCTGTGCACACACTCTCAATTAACTCCTACACACTTTAATGTGGGCCGTGTTTAAGATTGCACCGAGCAATAAAGGATCCCTGGAAGGAATTAAGAATTACTAATTTAATTAATTCAAATTAGCATTGTTTTTTAATCAACTGGCAAATGCAAAAAAAAACACTTTGGACGAGCTAATTAGCTCATGCAAATCCGTGTGTGTGTGTCCTCCAGAGCTGTGGCGTGTGTACCGCCAGCCACAGCAAATTGCTTCCAACAGCTAAAACATACACATGCGCGAGCACACACACACACGTGCGCATACACACACGAAGCTCCCTGCAGATGTTCCATATTCATGCTCACACAAACAGCCGCATTACCAAACACTGGTGTCGCATTTTAAAATGCTTGAGAATTCGCCGGATGACAATTCCAGGTGCCTTTACCTCTAGTGCGAGCGAGCCGGTTTTCACATGCTCTCCTGGTATTCATAACCATCTCTCCAAGGAACAAGAGCCTATACACTCCCTGTTCTCCCCTGGCCCCCTTCACTCCTCCTAACAGCAACCCTCACCATTCTAGACGGATTATTTTCTTTCTAAATTAAAGGCAGATTCAGTTCAATCAAAACAGTGTGTGTCCTACAGTTACTCATCCACCCAGGGATAGGAAGGTTTTTTTCTCTGGAGGAAGTGATGGTGTTATGTAGATTATATGAAAAAAGGACTGCACTCGGGATGAATGGAAGTTTGATCTCCCAACTATTTCCTTCTAAGAGCTCTATACAAGTACCTCCCCCCTTCCCTTCCACACCTCCTTTCCCCTCCTTATGAACACACTTCGTGAACCTGTGAGACGTTTGCCAACTAAACCAGTCATCTGTGTTGACACAGTGTTAACAGTGGGTATGTACAACTGCGTAGAGAAAGAAAGTCTCGGCGGAGGAGAGGCGTGAAGCGCGGCTGGTGTCGTCGTCTGGGAGAAGAAAATGTGACACGATGCATCATCGTTGAGCAGCTGCGGTAAATGGCCTAGTGCGGTAGAGGGTAAAGCCAAGTCATGCAACTCCAATTAGTTGTGGAGAAGAGATTCTCCCATGGTGCACTGGGGAAATAGGACAAGGAAGTAGGAGAAAAAAGCGAAACAAAATCTTCACAGACGGCTGGAGTGGACAGGCTGTCAGAGGAGAGGCTCTGTCGTCGCAATGCTTTTCACCCTGGCACCCCGCCAGCCACAGATACAGACACACAAATTGCTGGGATTCTTCAGGAGGGAAGGAGACTAGGATAATTCTTTGCACTTTTTTTCCCCTAGAAAGAGAAACATGCCAGCCAGCCAGCGATTGTGTGAGGACCGAGTTAATAAAGAAAGGTTGTATGTATTTTTATAAATTATATTGTATTAAAAAGGCTATACAGACCTTTAGCTTCTGGGGGTGCTCTTGAGAGAAAAGGGGTGAATGGACAAAATGCACCTCCCCACACCCATGAGTAAAAACATACACTGAGTGTACAAAACATTAGGAACACCTTCTTAATATTGAGTTGCACCCCCTTTTGCCCTCAAAAAATGCTCAATTTGTAAGGGCAGGGACTCTGTGTCGAAAGTGTCAATGTGTCGAAAGCGTTCCACAGGGATAGTGGCCCATGTTGACTCCAGTGCTTCTCACAGTTGTGTTAAGTTGGCTGGATGTCCTTTGGGTGGTGGACCATTCATGATAGACACGGGAAACTGTTGAGCGTGAAAAACCCAGCAGCATTGCAGTTCTCGACACATTCCAACCGGTGTGCCTGACACCTACCACCTTACCACGTTCAAAGACACGTCAATGTTTTGTCTTGCACATTCACATTCTCAATGGCACTCCTACACAATCCATGTCTTAATTGTTTCAAGGCTTAAAAATACTTCTTTAACATCTCCTCTGCTTCATCTAGACTGATTGAAGTGGATATAACAAGTGACATAAATAAGGGATCATATATTTCACCTGGTCAGTCTATGTCATGGAACGAGCCGGTGTTCTTAATGTTTTGTACACTCAGTGTATATTGTTTGGGATCCCATGCTGAATGTCCGTGACTGACAAGCGCCCGATTGGCCTGAAGCACATCTGCCTTTGATCTGTGCAAGATCTCTGCTTATTACGATTTTCCTCTCTCTCCACCCAACAAAAAAAATTCTCTTTGAAAGCTGCCCTCTAATTGCAAACGCCGGCATAACATTGAAAAAAACTAAACATGGAGAGTCCGCTGCAAACTCTGTCTGAGGCTGGTGTGCTCTATTATTTTCTCTCCTATTCAACGTATAGTATGACTGTGTATAGTAAATATTGTATAGTCTCATCATAAAATAGGATGGAGGTCAACCCTCTCCTAGTCTCATTCACCACCCGGCACTCTCTCTGTTGGAAGCAATTCACCTGGGGGTTAAGACACACTACCGGGGACTAGGTATGTGTGTCCACTTGACTGTTAGCGCAGCCTGCGTTTCACTCAGTGTCATTCGTCACAGAACAGGTGTAGTTCTTCTGAGGAGACAGAGAACGGCAAGGCGGACGGCCTGGGAGGCCAGCACTCCAATAAACAGGTCATTATGCAACTTCCAGACCCACAGGACACCAGACTGTCTACTAGGTCATTATGCAGCTCCTAGACCAACAGACTGTTTACTGGGTCGTTATGCAGCTCCCAGACCCACTAGACTGTCTACTAGGTCATTATGCAGCTCCCAGACCCAGTAGACCACCAGACTGTCTACTAGGTCATTATGCAGCTCCCAGACCCATTAGACCACCAGACTGTCTACTAGGTCATTATGCAGCTCCCAGACCCAGTAGACCACCAGACTGTCTACTAGGTCATTATGCAGCTCCCAGACCCAGTAGACCACCAGACTGTCTACTAGGTCATTATGCAGCTCCCAGACCCAGTAGATCACCAGACTGTCTACTAGGTCATTATGCAGCTCCCAGGCCCACTAGATGACCAGACTGTCTACTAGGTCATTATGCAGCTCCCAGGCCCACTAGATGACCAGACTGTCTACTAGGTCATTATGCAGCTCCCAGACCCAGTAGATCACCAGACTGTCTACTAGGTCATTATGCAGCTCCCAGGCCCACTAGATGACCAGACTGTCTACTAGGTCATTATGCAGCTCCCAGACCCACCGGACTGTCTACTAGGTCATTATGCAGCTCCCAGACCCAGTAGACCACCAGACTGTCTACTAGGTCATTATGCAGCTTCCAGACCCACTAGATGACCAGACTGTCTACTTGGTCTGACTGTGCTAGATTGGCTGTCTCTACTCGGAGGGAGCGTGGAATGGAGTTACCTTCGCGCGGCTGGCCGAGAAAACATTGCCTCCAAGAATTCAACAACAATTAACGATCAATCAGAGCTCACCTCCAGCGGGATTGTGGGAAAAGCGTATGCCTGCCAGATTAATGCAGTAATACAACACACACGCTTAGAAATTCATGTGCATGTACACACACCACGCCAGTACACATGAACTTATCCATTTATTTATTACTGCAATCCTCACCCCTCCCCTTTTGCTCACACAACTGATTAATTGTTCTAAGACGCTACTTCAGCACAACAAGGCTTGGACAGGCTGAAGGGAATAAAGGAGGGGGGAGAGGTTGGTTAGAGAGGGAGAGAGAGGGGAGTCCCACAGCTTTTTACAGATCTCTTGTATATCTGTGTTGACAGCTCTGGTGAGGCTGTCATACTGAACAGCAGACTAAAGACTTGCAGATCCAAAAACAATACTGAGATATTCAGACAAGATCAAGTTTGTCGTGTGTTTCTGTTCTTACCTTGGGTAGCAATGTAGTGATTTGGCCTGTGGTAGCCCTGAAATCCGAAAGAGAAACAAATTACAATTTTCAGCACACAGATGTCAGTATTGAATAAACTGAAGAATACAGTACAATGGGCATATTTGTTTACTTGAGTCGAGAAGCGAAACATGCTGCGGTGAAAACACATTTCAAAACATATTTTTTGTCTTAAATTACTAATTAATTCAAACCAAGTAGAAAGAAAATGTTTATTTGGATTCCATTTGAAAATACGTGCAAAAAGCTCGTCTTCTAAGATAATGACAACAACATGACAGCAACCACTCTAACATCCCGTCAGCAGCATTTCTCTTTCTCAAAGAATTCCTGCGGTCGGTTCACTTAAAGTGCACTGACAGCATATTTTCGATGGATAATACAGTCTGTGAACACGCACACGGCTGAGTTATTCTTCTGCCGTGTGGCTCTTATCTTCGGAATAGGCTCAATCTCAGAGGGATTACTCTAATCCCCTCAAATTTCATTTGGCGAGCATCTTGTATCCTAGCGAGGCCTACTGTACACGGTGGGAAGCTAAATGTTGGAATAAAGAGCCGTTCTCACCCACCACAAAGTCTGACCTATTGTCTTCATCTGGTCCAGCTCTTATCCACGCCATTTTCTCTTTACCTCAACTATAATTAACATGGAATAGAATTGGACTGAATCAAACAGGGACACCTCATCCCTCTTCTCTGATATGCTGGGCTCTCCGTCTCTCTGGGCTCTGATAGGCTGGGCTCCCTGAGACTTGTTTATCCTCTTGCTCTACATACTATCGAGGAGTTCCCACCGTGGGAGCACACGTGGCGATGAATATCAACTATGGCTATAGAGTTAGTTAGCGAGAGGCTATTAGGAGAAGGGTTCATTGGCTGGTCACGTATTCTATGTGATCATCATGTTGGAAGAAAGGTTTAGACTTCTGTTCTGACCTTCTGAAATTCCACTTAATTGGGACCTGTTAGGTCTGTGCCTGGGAGACGAGCAGCACTCACACAGATGCTGCCGAGTTCACTGACTGAATGCACTACACACACAGCCAACTGCTATGGTCGTTGTCATGCCAATGACCAAAGGAGTTGGTGAGACAGCACTACAGAAACAGGCTAGAGAAACACTGGGAGGGAACAGAAACCCAGACAGACAGTCTGCAGGGAGAGGAGAGGGCAGGTGCAGCGGAGGGAGGTAGTGTACAGATGTCTTCATGTCCGTGTCACCACGAGTCCTCTGGGGTCAAGCTTTAATTAGCTACATAGGTGACCTTGCAGAGCAGTAAGACGCGGAATGCTAATTCAACACATACGACTGGACACACGAGTGTGCTGCCAAACACGCGCGCACACACACAAACACAGTCAAATTGTATTCATGGAATGTTTTAATGAGTACTGTAAGGTTGATGCTTATGATTCTCTGTGAGAGGAACATTGCATTATCATAGGAGGCTTCTTGCAACAAGATAACAATTCCTCGTTTTGAAACGCAAAACGTCTACAAAGTCAATGGGCAAATTCTCACCTCTCATATAATATCCTTCAGAATCACCTTGTTGCTATCAAGAACAATGCGAACAGTGAAACAAAGCCAGATGAAACCATATCCACTTAGACTGCTGTCTAACGCGTACCAACTCCGGTCTTGACAACGAGAGCGGACGCTTACAGAATTATCTCTTTTTCAATCTGTGAGCACCTGAACACAATGTCTCTGACAAGAAGACGCCATGTGGGCGTGTGGAAATTATTTACAGGCCCTTTCATTTCGAGAGATAGCAACTTGTTCCACCTACGCTGCAAATTTACCCTAATTTACACTGGCCTTTGAAGACGAGAGAGCTAAGTGTGCTAATGTGGCTAATGACATGTGAAAGCAAAGCTTGGCGTGGAGGTAGAGGGGGAGATGAGGTGTGAGGCGAGGAGGAGACAAGGGAGGTAAGTATACGCAGGGGGAGGTTGGTTGGCATTGGTGGCACCATGCCAGCTGGTTGATGGGAGAGGAAAATAACATTGACTGTCAACAGCAATAGCCAGGGGGGTAAACAAGGAGTGGGCTTCTAGTGTTAAACGGTCACCCGGGAAACAAACTAATGGCTCTACAGTATGTACTGGCTGTGGACAGACTGTATCCAGAACATAGAGATGGACAGTGTTCTAGTTCTAATTCCATAGTCCGGACTGGATATACAGGACACATGGTGGTCAAAGGCAGCTCTGTTTACGCCACAGCATAGATGGACATTTGGCTCACATTTGTGATGAATGTGTGTGTGTGCGTGCATGTGAGAGACAGTCGTGGAAATCTCCAGAGTGTGTCACTGACCATCTCTTCTTTCTTCTCTCGTTATCTCTGCTGTGTCTCTCAGGTTCAACAAAAAAGATGACTCTATTTTGTTTTACTTCTACATGAATCTATGTTGCACAATCAGCTTCCACACAACAGCCTCTTGCATGGCCACCGGATGGTTCACAATCACAGTTGGTACAGAAGCTTATCGTTTTTTGGACACAATGACAGATTCATTGAAGTATCACAAAGGCTTTTTCTCAATTTCACACACCCGGCGTGATAGCGGCAGGGGGACCGCTGACCTGTGGCACAAGCAGGGCTTGTGGTGTGTGTGTGTGTGTGTTTACCGGGACCCTGCTGTTTGTCAGTCCATGACCCAAAGTGTGGGCTCTGTTTACATCTGAGGCTCAAAACAAATCTTTAAAAACTTTCTGACGGGCCATCTGGATCAATGCCCCATCTCTCTCGCTCTCAAAAATATAAAACGCAACATGCAACAATTTCAAAGATTTTACCGAGTTACAGGTCATATAAGGAAATCTGTCAAATTAAATAATCTCTAATGTCTGGACTTCACATGACTAGGAATACAGATATGCATCTGTTGGTTACAGATACCTTAAAAAAGATAGGGTGTGGATCAGAAAACCAGTCAGTATAAGGTGTGACCACCATTTGCTTCATGCAGCGCGACACAACTCCTTCACATAGAGTTGATCAGGCTGTTGATTGTGACCTGTGGAATGTTGTCCCACTCTTCTTCAATGGCTGTGCAAAGTTGCTGGATATTGTCAGGAACTGGAACACGCTGTCTTACATGTTGATCCAGAGCATCCCAAACATGCTCAATGGGTGACATGTCTGTTGAGTATGCAGGCCATGGAAAAACTGGGACATTCTCACCCTCCAGGAATTGTGTACAGATCCATGCAACATCCTGAAACATGAGGTGATGGTGGCAGATGAATGGCACGACAATGCAATTGTGCTTGCTGTGTGTAGCTTATGCCTGCCCATGCCATAACCCCACCGCCACCATGGGGCACTCTGTTCACAACATTGACATCAGCAAACCGCTCGCCCACAAAACATCACACACGGTCTGTCATCTGCCCGGTACAGTTGAACCAGCATTCATCCGTGAAGAACGCACTTCTCCAGTGTGCCAGTGGCCATCAAAGGTGAGCTTTTGCCCACTGAAGTCGGTTACGACGTCGAACTGCAGTCAAGTCAAGACCTGGTGAGGAAAACGAGCACGCAGATGAGCTTACCTGAGACAGTTTGTGCAGAAATTATATGGCTGTGCAAACCCACAGTTTCATCAGCTGTCCATGTGGCTAGTCTAAAATAATTCCGCAGGTGAAGAAGCCGGATATGGAGGTCCTGGGCTGGAATGGTTACACGTGGACCAGGATGTCTTGCTATCAGGCAGACTAAATAACTTTTTTGCCCGCTTTGAGGACAATACAGTGCCACTGACACGGCCCGCAACCAAAACATGCGGACTCTCCTTCACTGCAGCCGAGGTGAGTAAAACATTTAAACGTGTTAACCCTCGCAAGGCTGCAGGCCCAGACGGCATCCCCAGCCGCGCCCTCAGAGCATGCGCAGATCAGCTGGCTGGTGTGTTTACGGACATATTCAATCAATCCCTATACCAGTCTGCTGTTCCCACATGCTTTAAGAGGGCCACCATTGTTCCTGTTCCCAAGAAAGCTAAGGTAGCTGAGTTAAATGACTACCGCCCCGTAGCGCTCACTTCCGTCATCATGAAGTGGTTTGAGAGACTAGTCAAGGACCATATCACCTCCACCCTACCTGACACCCTAGACCCACTCCAATTTGCTTACCGCCCAAATAGGTCCACAGACGATGCAATCTCAACCACACTGCACACTGCCCTAACCCATCTGGACAAGAGGAATACCTATGTGAGAATGCTGTTCATCGACTACAGCTCAGCATTTAACACCATAGTACTCTCCAAACTCGTCATCAAGCTCGAGACCCTGGGTCTCGACCCCGTCCTGTGCAAATGGGTACTGGATTTCTTGACAGGCCGCCCCCAGGTGATGAGGGTAGGTAACAACATCTCCACCCCACTGATCCTCAACACTGGGGCCCCACAAGGGTGAGTTCTGAGCCCTCTCCTGTACTCCCTGTTCACCCACGACTGCGTGGCCATGCACGCCTCCAACTCAATCATCACGTTTGCGGACGACACTACAGTGGTAGGCTTGATTACCAACAACGAGACGGCCTACAGGGAGGAGGTGAGGGCCCTCGGAGTGTGGTGTCAGGAAAATAACCTCACACTCAACATCAACAAAACAAAGGAGATGATTGTGGACTTCAGGAAACAGCAGAGGGAGCACCCCCCTATCCACATCGACGGGACAGTAGTGGAGAGGGTAGTAAGTTTTAAGTTCCTCGGCATACACATCACAGACAAACTGAATTGGTCTACCCACACAGACAGCGTGGTGAAGAAGGCGCAGCAGCGTCTCTTCAACCTCATGAGGCTGAAGAAATTCGGCTTGTCACCAAAAGCACTCACAAACTTCTACAGATGCACAATCGAGAGCATCCTGTCGGGCTGTATTACCGCCTGATACAGCAACTGCTCCGCCCACAACCGTAAGGCTCTCCAGAGGGTAGTGAGGTCTGCACAACGCATCACTGGGAGCAAACTACCTGCCCTCCAGGACACCTACACCACCTGATGTCACAGGAAGGCCATAAAGATCATCAAGGACAACAACCACCCGAGCCACTGCCTGTTCACCCCGCTATCATCCAGAAGGCGAGGTCAGTACAGGTGAATCAAAGCAGGGGCCGAGAGACTGAAAAACAGCTTCTATCTCAAGGCCATCAGACTGTTAAACAGCCACCACTAACATTGAGTGGCTGCTGCCAACATACTGACTCAACTCCAGCCACTTTAATAATGGAAATGTATGTAAAAATATATATCACTAGCCACTTTAAACAATGCTACTTAATATAATGTTTACATACCCTACAATACTCATCTCATATGTATATGTATATACTGTACTCTATATAATCTACTGCATATTTATGTAATACATGTATCACTAGCCACTTTAAACTATGCCACTTTGTTTACATACCTTACATAACTCATCTCATATGTATATACTGTACTGTATACCATCTACTCCATATTGCCTATGCCGTTCTGTACCATCACTCATTCATATATCTTTGTGTACATATTCTTTATCCCTTTACACTTGTGTGTATAAGGTAGTAGTTTTATAATTGTTAGGTTAGATTACTCGTTGGTTATTACTACATTGTCGGAACTAGAAGCACAAGCATTTCGCTACACTCACATTAACATCTGCTAACCATGTGTATGTGACAAATAAATTTGATTTGATTTATTATTAGTATTGGATAGACAAAAAACTGAAGTTTCTAAAACTGTTTGAATGATGTCTGTGAATATAATAGAACTCATATGGCAGGCGAAAACCTGAGAAAGATCCAACCAGGAAGTGGGAAATCTGAGGTTTGTAGTTTTTCAACTCAGCCCCCATTGGGTGATGTTAGTTATTTTTCACTTCCCAAGGCTTCCACTAGATGTCAACAGTATTTAGAACCTGTTTTGAGGATTCTACTCTAAAGGAGGGGCTCATAAGGGCTCTTTGAGTGAGTGGTATGGCAGAGTGCCACAGCCTCGGTCTGGCGCGCTCACGTGAAAGGTAGCTTCGTTCCACTTAATTTGTACAGACAATTGAATTGTCCGGTTGGAACATTAATTCAGTTTTATGTTAAAAACATCCTAAAGATTGATTCCATATTTAGGTTGGCATGTTTCTACGGGCTGTAACAGAACTTTTTGAACTTTTTGTCCGAAGTTCGGCGCGACCTGAATGCGCTTTTGGATTTGTTTACCAAACACCATAACAAAAGAAGATATTTGGACATAACTGATGGACATTATCGAACATATCAAAACATTTATGGTGGAACTGGGATTCCTGGGAGTGCATTCTGATGAAGATCATCAAAGGTAAGTGAATATTTAAAATGCTATTTCTGAGCAATGTTGACTACCCAATATGGCAGGTATCTTTTTGGCTGCTTTGTTGTCTAAAGGCTGTACTCAGATTATTGCATGGTTTGCTTTCTCCGTAAAGTTTTTGAAATCTGACACAGCGGTTGCATTAAGGAGATGTTTATCTAAAGTTCCATGTATAATAGTTGTATCTTGATCAATGTTTATTATGAGTATTTCTGTAAATTGATGTGGCAATATCACCGCATGTTTTAGAACTACTGAACGTAACACGCCAATGTAAACTCAGATTTTTTTATATAAATATGAACTTTATCAAACAAAACATACATGTATTGTGTAACAAATTCCTATGAGTGTCATCTGATGAAGATCAAAGGTTAGTGATGAATTTTATCTCTATTTCTGCTTTTTGTGACTTCTCTGTTTGGCTGGAAAAAATGGCTGTGTTTTTCTGTGGCTTGGTGGTGACCTAACAATTGTTTGTAGTGCTCTCGCTGTAAATCATTTTTGAAATCAGACACTGTGGCTGGATTAATGAGAATTGTAGCTTTAAAATGGTGTGAAATATTTGTATGCTTGAGGAATTTTAATTATGAGGTTTTGTTGTTTTGAATTTGGCGCCCTGCACTTTCACTGGCTGTTGCGGGGAGTCCTAGACAGGTTCAAAAACAAAATGATAGTCCCACTAAGCACTAACCAGATGGGATGGCATATAGCTGCAGAAAGCTGTGGTAGCCATGCTGGTTAAGTGTGCTTTGAATTCTGAATAAATCACAGAAAGTGTCACCAGTAAAGCACTATCACACCACCTCCATGCTTCACGGTGGGAAACACACATGCGGAGATCATCCTTTCACCTGCTCTGCGTCTCACAAAGACACAGCAGTTGGAACCATAAAGCTCAAATTTGGACTCATCAGACCAAAGGACAGATTTCCAGTGGTCTAATGTCCATTGCTCGTGTTTCTTTGCCCAAGCAAGTCTCTTCTTACTATTGGTGTCCTTTAGTAATGGTTGCTTTGCAACAATTCAACCATGAATGTGTGATTCACACAGTCTCCTCTGAACAGTTGATGTTGAGATGTGTCTATTACTTGAACTCTGTGAAGCATTTATTTGCATTTATCTGCAATTTCTGAGGCTGGTAACTCTAATGAACTTATCCTCTGCTGTAGAGGTAACTCTGGGTCTTCCTTTCCTGTGGCGGTCCTCATAAGAGCCAGTTTCATCACAGCGCTTGATGGTTTTTGTGCACTTGAAGAAACTTTCAAAGTTCTGTTCTTGCCATAATACTGACTTGGTCTTTTACCAAATAGGGCTGTCTTCTGTATACCACCCCTACCTTGTCACAACACAACTGATTTGCTCAAACACATTAAAGCACACAATTTAACAAGGCACACCTTGAATTGAATTGCATTCCAGGTGAAGATGGTTGAGAGAATGCCATGAGTGTTCAATGACGTAATCAAGGCAAAGGGTGGCTACTTTGAAGAATCTTGTTTTGTTTCAAACTTTTTTGGTTACTACATGATTCCATATGTGTTATTTCATAGCTTTGATGTCTTCACTATTATTCTGCAATGAAGAAAACAGTAAAAATAAAGATAAATCCCGGAATGAGTAGGTGTGTCTAAACTTCTGAATGGTGTGCGGGAAGAGGAGGAGAGTGGGTAGGAGGATTGTGGGTTTAAGCAGGAGCCTGATCATCATCTCATTCCATCTGAGAGCTATGCGTGTGCACAGACACACGCTGGCTGACCTTTATGTCTAAGCCCAGGCTGGTGTTGTACTTACATCCACGTAATTTGCATTAATGTAATCGGAGCTCTGCTCTCCCTCGATAGCCTGCAGCCGGACGCGGGAGTGATCATCTGGATAAAGACAGGACAGAGAGAAAGAAAAACAAGAGAGAGGACGAGAAAACAAGGCCCCATTAGTAATATTGATGAGACAGAGAGGAAAACACTGGTCGGCTATCCCTGTGGAGGAGAGTGTCCACCGAGTTTAAGATCAACTCCTGCACATACTGCAAAACTACCTAGCCACTGTGCTGATGTCTAACATATGCCCTCTAGAACAAAGTATTTCCTGGGTTAATAAGTTGATTTAGTCCCTATTCATTTGGATAACAGTCAACAATTATTTGTAAGATAACTATGCTGTTCAGTTGTTCAGTTAGAGTTTTCAGTTATTGTTTCACCTTAGTTGTTGGGATTCAAAGTGATGGATCTGGGCACAGTAAGAGCCCGTATCACCAGTTAGGTGCAGAGAAGTTTGGGCAGTCAACTACTGTGATGTGTGACTCTACTTAATCAAATTCATCACATGACAGAGCTCGGTTGTGAAACAAGTGTCTCTCCATTAGTCATAACAATTCATTATGACTGATAGGAGAACAATCTTCTCTGATCTCCTTCTTTCTCTCCCATTGCACAGAGGAGATGCTAACGTACTCTGAATGATTTATTCACTAATTATTATAACCGACAGAAAACTGTCAGTCCCCCCTAATGTGCCCGCCAGCTCATTGGTTGTCGCGCCATGTGCAGCACTGCGATTGGTCAGTTGCTCATTTGCAGGGACAGGAAGTGTCAGGAATCTTATTGACATGGAAATAACTGGGGTGGTCACATCATTACTGATGGGGTTGTGTGTGTGTGTGTGTGTGTGTGTGTGTGTGTGTGTGTGTGTGTGTGTGTGTGTGTGTATCGGAGTAGGCCGATGGGGAAAAATAAATGTGTGAAATGGTTCTGTAGAGAAAGATGGAACCCTAGGCCATGTCAAGGCTCATTTTCATAATTGCCAAGTCAATTAGGACCACCTGTGTTGTATCCTCATGCACATTCAACGTGGTTTGGAATGAGGATCACAGCTTCAAGACACATTTTTCATATGATCCTATCTTTATGTTGCTTTACAATAACAGACAATATATCAATGACATTTTTCACAATAATGTTCACAAATCCATATCTAACCATTAGGGGATTGAATGACAACAACAAATACTGGTGACATATCATTTGTACCCACATGCAATGATGTTTCCGTATCGGTTCTTCATCCTGTTCTCGTCTTTCTTGGCAGAGTCCCATGGTGCAGACTGTCCTTCAAAGAAGCTCTGTGGAGAAAAAAAGAGAGAGAGAGAGATTGTAAATACAACCTATATTTATGTTTATTTATTTTCCTTTTCATACTTCAACTATTTGCACATTATTACAATATTACAATACTGTAAACAGACATATGACATTTGAAATGTCTATTTAAAAAAAAAACTTTTGTGAGTGTTTACTGTTCATTTCAATTTTTGTCCTTTTGTTTATTATCTATTTCACTTGCTTTGGCAATGTAAACATGTGTGTTCCCATGCCAATAAAGCCCCTTAAATTGAATTGGGAGAGAGAAAGAAAGAGAGGACATGAAAGGTCCAAAGGGTTAGGAGGTCAGCTCTTTAAATGACAACCCAGCGGCAGATCCTGTCGGGTCAAAAGAGGAGACACATTATTAAAAATAGAGATATATATCTATCCACATCATTATTAGACATGAAAGGAGGCAGCAAAATAGCCTTCTGGGAACCTTTTCAGAAAAGGTGCCCATTACGCTGGTGCTGTAAGCCAATCAGAATCGTCCTCACCGAGGTAGAACACCAGTCCAGCACAAACTGTACCAACATACTCCTCTAAAGGACTAGTTCCCCCAAAAAATAACATGAGATGAAATAGAATAAAAACAACCACATACAGACACAGGGCTGATAAAACCCTACTCTGCCCGAGCAGAGCACCTCATGAAAAATGTATCATATTAGTTTTTTGCCATTCTGATCTCGCACCGGGACATGCAATTAGGACTAATTATTAAAATAAACATCAGCACTGGAGTGGTGCTGGTGAGGCAGCTGCCTGCTGCCTCTTCCCCCGTAAGTTAATGTCTCCTCCAGCTCCCTCTTCCCCTGTAAGTTACTGTCTCCTCCAGCTCCCTCTTCCCTGTAAGTTAATGTCTCCTCCAGCTCCCTCTTCCCCTGTAAGTTAATGTCTCCTCCAGCTCCCTCTTCCCCTGTAAGTTAATGTCTCCTCCAGCTCCCTCTTCCCTGTAAGTTAATGTCTCCTCCAGCTCCCTCTTCCCCTGTAAGTTAATGTCTCCTCCAGCTGCCTGCTGCCTCTTCCCCCGTAAGTTAATGTCTCCTCCAGCTCCCTCTTCCCCCTGTAAGTTAACGTCTCCTCCAGCTGCCTGCTGCCTCTTCCCCCGTAAGTTAATGTCTCCTCCAGCTCCCTCTTCCCCCTGTAAGTTAATGTCTCCTCCAGCTCCCTCTTCCCCCTGTAAGTTAATGTCTCTTCCAGCTGCCAGCTGCCTCTTCCCCCTGTAAGTTAATGTCTCCTCCAGCTGCCTCTTCCCCCTGTAAGTTCATGTCTCCTCCAGCTCCCTCTTCCCCTGTAAGTGAATGTCTCCTCCAGCTCCCTCTTCCCCCGTAAGTTAATGTCTCCTCCAGCTCCCTCTTCCCCTGTAAGTTACTGTCTCCTCCAGCTCCCTCTTCCCCTGTAAGTTAATGTCTCCTCCAGCTCCCTCTTCCCCTGTAAGTTACTGTCTCCTCCAGCTCCCTCTTCCCCTGTAAGTTAATGTCTCCTCCAGCTCCCTCTTCACCTGTAAGTTAATGTCTCATCCAGCTCCCTCTTCCCCTGTAAGTTAATGTCTCCTCCAGCTCCTTCTTCCCCTGTAAGTTAATGTCTCCTCCAGCTCCCTCTTCCCCTGTAAGTTAATGTCTCCTCCAGCTCCCTCTTCCCTGTAAGTTAATGTCTCCTCCAGCTCCCTCTTCCCCTGTAAGTTAATGTCTCCTACAGCTCCCTCTTCCCCTGTAAGTTAATGTCTCCTCCAGCTGCCTGCTGCCTCTTCCCCCGTAAGTTAATGTCTCCTCCAGCTCCCTCTTCCCCCTGTAAGTTAACGTCTCCTGCAACTGCCTGCTGCCTCTTCCCCCGTAAGTTAATGTCTCCTCCAGCTCCCTCTTCCCCCTGTAAGTTAATGTCTCCTCCAGCTGTCTCTTCCCCCTGTAAGTTAATGTCTCCTCCAGCTCCCTCTTCCCCTGTAAGTTCATGTCTCCTCCAGCTCCCTCTTCCCCCTGTAAGTTAATGTCTCCTCCAGCTCCCTCTTCCCCCTGTAAGTTAATGTCTCTTCCAGCTGCCAGCTGCCTCTTCCCCCTGTAAGTTAATGTCTCCTCCAGCTGCCTCTTCCCCCTGTAAGTTCATGTCTCCTCCATCTGCCTCTTCCCTCTGTAAGTTAATGTCTCCTCCATCTGCCTCTTCCCCCTGTAAGTTAATGTCTCCTCTATCTGCCTCTTCCCCCTGTAAGTTAATGTCTCCTCCAGCTCCCTCTTCCCCCTGTAAGTTAATGCCTCCTCCACCTGCCTCTTCCCCCTGTAAGTTAATGTCTCCTCCAGCTGCCTCTTCCCCCTGTAAGTTAATGTCTCCTCCAGCTGCCTCTTCCCCCTGTAAGTTAATGTCTCCTCCAGCTCCCTCTTCCCCCTGTAAGTTAATGTCTCTTCCAGCTGCCAGCTGCCTCTTCCCCCTGTAAGTTAATGTCTCCTCCAGCTGCCTCTTCCCCCTGTAAGTTCATGTCTCCTCCATCTGCCTCTTCCCTCTGTAAGTTAATGTCTCCTCCATCTGCCTCTTCCCCCTGTAAGTTAATGTCTCCTCTATCTGCCTCTTCCCCCTGTAAGTTAATGTCTCCTCCAGCTCCCTCTTCCCCCTGTAAGTTAATGCCTCCTCCACCTGCCTCTTCCCCCTGTAAGTTAATGTCTCCTCCAGCTGCCTCTTCCCCCTGTAAGTTAATGTCTCCTCCAGCTGCCTCTTCCCCCTGTAAGTTAATGTCTCCTCCAGCTCCCTCTTCCCCCTGTAAGTTAATGTCTCTTCCAGCTGCCTGCTGCCTCTTCCCCCTGTAAGTTAATGCCTCCTCCAGCTGCCTCTTCCCCCTGTAAGTTAATGTTTCTTCCAGCTGCCTGCTGCCTCTTCCCCCTGTAAGTAAATGCCTCCTCCAGCTGCCTCTTCCACCTGTAAATTCATGGCTCCTCCAGCTGCCTCTTCCCCCTGTAAGTTAATGTTTCTTCCAGCTGCCTGGTGCCTCTTCCCCTGTAAGTTAATGTCTCCTCCAGCTCCCTCTTCCCCCTATAAGTTAATGTCTCCTCCAGCTGCCTGCTGCCTCTTCCCCTGTAAGTTAATGTCTCCTCCAGCTGCCTCTTCCTCCTGTAAGTTAATGTCTCCTCCAGCTGCCTGCTGCCTCTCCAACGAGTTTCAAGAATGTATAAATAGATCATAATGATGCATTGTCATTTAGCCGTATCCATCCAACGTTCCTTCCGATACCTCTCTCTCAGCCCCATCAGACAACTGATCTGATTAGCTCTGATTGCCTGCAGTGGAGCCTCTTTTGGCCAAGGAAGCCGCTTGCTCCCCCCATATCTCTCCCTCTCACGCTTGTTCCCCTCAATGATAAAATGACACAGAACTCGTTCAGAGGACAAGAAGCCTTGATCAGTGCTCCAAGTGGATAATGGCAAGCAGCCTGGTCCCCATGGCGAGGAGCCCCACTCTCACGGATGTCGTCGTCGTCCCCCTCCCTGCCCGCCCACACCACCGAGTGCCAGACGTAATGAGAGAAATGGCACTTCCACTCGATATCAAATAACAAAATTTACATTTGTGGTATTTTCTGTGACTGCCTAAGGTGGGAAAATATGCCATTTCTTAACAGTCATCAATGACAGAAATCAGTCTTTGGCAAGGCTTACATGGCTGTTTGAGTAAATGAGGAATGAGGGAGAAATCAGAGAGGAGGAATCAAGTTTGTATTTTCCTGAAGACGTCTTTGAACAAGGGAATCAGGTATACACGCTGTGACGTCACCTTGAAACGAGCTTAAAAGACTAGGATTATCACATGACCTTTTACCGGCCACATTGGGTATGGGGAGAAACTTGCCGTCGCAGGCCTTGTAAACCGCCACTACAAGTGACACTTTGAAGGGAAGGCCGTATTTGAATGCAGATTGCTTTTTCTCTCTTCGAATGTCTCAGAATTGGATGCAGTAAAGAGACATTAAACACAGTTTAACACATATTGACAACATTGAGGCACTTAGTCTTCCTCTGTTTTCTCTCCATTTCTCCTCTCTAGATTTTGAGTTTCAAAGTGGCGCTGTTTTGTTATTCATCGCTGCCATGTATCTTTCAAGACAGCTGTCTTTTCATGTGCAGGAAGTGACACAGAGCAGCCATGGCGAGCGAGGCAACCCGGGGAGGAGAGGAGTGATAGAATGACTGACGAGCACCTTTCTTTACGCTCAGCTTCCTCTCTCTCTCTCTCTCTCTCTCTCCCCCCGGGGAAGAGAGGAGTGATAGAATGACTGACGAGCACCTTTCTTTACGCTCATCTCTCTCCCTCTCGCTCTCTCTCCCTCCCGCTCTTTCTCAACTGTGTTATAATGAGATCCGTGGTCCAACACTGGCCCGCGGTGGGGGGAGGGGCGGGAGAAGAACGTTGCCGCAAACTACTTTAGACACACGTCAAACTTCAGGGGTGAGCGGTGTCAGAGGAAAAAAAAGAGCTTCAAGAATAAATCATTTCACATTGTCAAAATAGTTTGGGGAGAGTTAGAGAACACAAAAAAATGATTAAGTGACGTGAAATGCACCAATGCTGGCAGGTGTTCAACTATTCATATTTTTTCATGTTCAGGTGTAATATTGGATCTCTAGTTTAGAGAAATAATAGATTTTGCAACAATGTCTACTGTGTTTGTAAGACTTCTATGCTAATGTAGAGATCAAGGGAAAACCCAAAACTGGGTTTCAAGAAATGTTAAGAGTCTACAACATGCCTTTTCTGAGCCTGATAATCACCCAAACATTGGCTGCTAATGAAAAAAGGTCTAGTTAAATATAAAAGGTATAATATTGAATTATTAACATCCATAGCAGCCTTGCTGCAAGATGTGGGGGAATTACAAGTCAAATAGTTAGGAGGCAGCCCCAGGCTTCATCTAACCCCATTGGCAGTATCATACTAATTCTCCATTGGCCAGGTTTTCCCACCACCTGCCAGTAAGCCTTAACGTGATTGGTGGAAAACAAGTAATGAATTCAAAGCCCTGCATACTTTTCCGTCTCAAACTTTTTCAAAGCATCACACAGGTGATTTTCAATGAAGTAGACCAACTGAGATGAGATCTATGGTCCACTCTCACGGGCCCGAATCCAAACAAAAGTGCTCTCTTATCCCAAATCTTATCCTTAACAAGCGAGTGAACAAACAGTGTGGAAGCCATTGTTCCCGCGGCTCAAAGGAGCTTCTGAATGGCTGTTGATGTTCAGTCTCTCACTCAGGTGCGACACCAACCCCTTTTGATTCTAAAACCCCCTTGCGATTTCACCCTCAACGCTACTGACTACAGGGCCACAGAGACTCTGAAAACACTCCTCAGAGGCACCAAACGTGGTAGGGCCTTAGACAAAGCTTCAGCAGCAAAACAGATCCACTGTGTTTTTACCCCACACAACGCTTCTCAAGTGTTTACCAGTAGGCAGCAAAATCTGGCATAAATACAAAGGCACATTTCGGCAATTAACATAATGCTTGGAAGATGCTGCCCGTATGAAGCCAATCTGAGGAGAGAAACAGTGTGTTATGATGACATGAAAGGTAAACCGAGTTGGATGTTGAACAGTGTGTTACAGAGTAAGATGGTGTAGTGGTTAGGGAGGTGCATATGAGGGAGGAAAAGTAAGGGCCATTCATGAATAACGATCACAGCAAAATCTGCATATTAATGGCTGATTTAGGTACAAAGTAGGTTGATCTCAGGAACTCAATTGGTTTCAACTAAATATGATCTGCAAGTCTTAATATTTTGGTTTTTGAATGCAAGAGGGCAAGCTGGAGCAGTTACAGCCTTTCATGAGTAAACATTTCAAATGGCTTCTGACTGCATTATCATCAAAACAAATCAAATGTGTTTTTTGCCTTTGAAGAAGAGGCAGGCCTGAACTGGAGCAGGCCCATTTACTGTGTGTCTGGGATGAATGCGGAGTGTGTTTTGTCTACAAACACTTCCATTAGGATGGGACCTCTGGTACGTGCTGTTGTGTCGACGGAACGACACTCATTTTACTGTTCTTTGATTCTCACTGGCCACAGGGGATTCATTTGGAGCAGAAAAAAAAATTTGTTTTTCTAGTATTTTGTGATTTGTAGGCCTACTTAAATGCATGTTTTTGGACACAGACAATCAAATCAAATGTTATTTGTCACATGCGCCGAATGCAACAGGTGTGGACCTTACCGTGAAATGCTTACTTACAAGCCCTTAACCAACAATGCAGTTTTCAGAAAAACAAGAGTTAAGAAAAATATTTACTAAATAAACTAAAGAAAAAATGAAAGAGCAACAGTAAAATACAAGTAGCGAAGCTATATACAGGGGGTTCCGGTATCGAGTCAATGTGAGGGGGTACAGGTTAGTCGAGATAATTGAGGTAATATGTACATGTAGGTAGGAGTAAAGTGACTATACATTGATAATAGATCATAAACACTATTTAAAAAATGAGGGGATGGGGGGGGGGGGGGGGGGGGGGGGGTCAATGCAAATAGTCCGGGTAGCCATCAGAACAGCAGGTATAAAAGAAAGAATTATGATCAATATCATAGGAACCAACTCTACAAGATAGGAGCTATAGGTTGTTTGCTGGCTGCATCTAGAATAATACGACAAAGCAACGATATAAAAACAGATTTCACAATCAAACCAAAAAGGGGACACGCTTACC
Organism: Oncorhynchus mykiss; assembly: GCF_013265735.2. Lineage (NCBI taxonomy): Eukaryota > Metazoa > Chordata > Actinopteri > Salmoniformes > Salmonidae > Oncorhynchus > Oncorhynchus mykiss. The sequence goes on from NC_048579.1 coordinate 18,964,760, forward strand.
TGGTTTATCTTTCCCATAGACAAAGTTATGGAATAACAAGAAGCATGGAATCGGGGGAGAGATTAGAATTGATCAGTTTAGTTTGGTGCTCGGCTCGTCATGTCTAGACCATTTACACCTAAGACAGTGGTAGCAGGAAAAGAAAAGAGAACGACGTCTCTAACTTTTAGAGGCGTTGCAAATAGAAAGATAAAAAATGTTTTTTTTAAAACAGTGAAGTGAAGCACTTTCAGATGGAGGGGTGGAAGGGGGCATAAATTATTCCACACTATTTTTTCCCCGACTGGCAATACTGTATTATTGCACTAGTAGCCTAAGCCTTCCATCCATATCCATAATGAATTGAGCCCTGAGGGTAGCACCAAACCACAGGGCCCGGGTATTGGAGCTTGAATTATTGATTTGATTCCTGTGTCGTTTATTGTGTAAGTAGTGGGTATAGCAAAGTAAAGGATAAGATGGGAGGGGGGTTGGTGGATAGTTCATTACAGGTAAATACCCTCCGTTGAAAAAGGTAGAAACTCCCTTGTGATGGGTTGGAAGGTGAGCGAGGTAGCTTGTGTATACTGTATGTACACACACAAACAAATATGTGCATTCAAGCACACTCCCACACACAAACGTAACACCACAATCACACACTATGTGCTGAGTGGTGAGGGAATAAGACACTGCTGTGACATTCGTTAGGTCTGTCATCAGCTTCTGGAGAGCAGCGCTGTTCTCATCTAGTTCGTTCACGATACAGACTCTAGGCATCGCTGGCAGCTCGCAATGGTCTCAGCCGTTAACACAAAGTCACAGTCTCAGAAATCCCCCTTGCGTGTGTGTGTTTATTGAATGTGCGTGTGTGTGTGTTTATTGAGTGTGTATGTGTGTGCGTGGTGTAGGATTTTCAAGATTTAGAAGGCACATTTTCAAACCATGGCGGTTTAGTGTTGCTAGACTAAATGGATGGTGTCCACGAGGCAGTAAGATCTAAGCAGTGTGGCGTGTAGTCAACAAACTGCAGGAGCCCAAACACTAAGCCAGAGAAATTCAGTGGTGACACAAACATTGGAACGGGAGGAGTGCGTGGACACAGAACTAGTGCATTTTGTGCACTAATTGCTCATGACAAGTTCATTCACAAAGACCAAAAGTGCAACTCTATGCAGAAACATCTAACAAACAAGGAATCTAAACACTAAAGAAAAGAGAAGGAAAGCAACAAACCAAGAAAGAAGGCAGGCATTAAAAGCAACAAACCAGGAAAGAAGGCAAGCATTAAAAGCAACAAACCAGGAAAGAAGGCAAGCATTAAAAGCAACAAACCAGGAAAGAAGGCAAGCATTAAAAGCAACAAAGAAACACAAAAAGGAAGGAAAACCAAAATAAAATAAAGACAAACAGGGACCTGTGTGCTTGGTTTGTTTCAGAGTGAGGGAGCAAAGACAGACAGACAGACAGACAGACAGACAGACAGACAGACAGACAGACAGACAGACAGACAGACAGAGACAGAGACAGACACACACAGACAGACACAGACAGACACAGACAGACACAGACAGACACAGACAGACACAGACAGACACAGACAGAGACAGACAGACAGAGACAGACAGAGACAGACAGAGACAGACAGAGACAGACAGAGACAGACAGACAGAGACAGAGACAGAGACAGACAGACAGACAGACAGACAGACAGACAGACAGACAGACAGACAGACAGACAGGTGACGTGGAATATGTGTATACTGGACATGGTGGTTTGTGGGGACACTGTGGTATGTGGGGACACTGTGGTATGTGGGGACACTGTGTGCCATGTGAGAGAGGACAGAGGGGACACTACACTAGTCAGACAGGCAGGTAGTTGGGGCTCTCACCTCATACTCCTCCTTAAAGCCGTAGCCCTCGGCACACTTCATCTGGGTGATGTGCTGGAGCAGGTCGGCCACGCGGATGGCCGGGTGGAGCTGACCGGTCTGGTAGGGAGGAACATCCGCCACCTCCCTCTTCTTCTTATAGGAGTGGCTGTGGGACTGGACCAGACTACTGGTGTCACTGGTCATGGTGTGGTTCTCATCTGGAAACACAGAGGAAGGACAAGGACACACAAACACACACACTGGTCAGAACTGGAGTGCTGCACAACCCCACAGACAGAGGAAAGGAAACACTGTTGACATTATAATGGATGAATACAAGGTAACAATATAAAGTTATTCAATGACAAAACATGAAATGAAAAGGAGTTACTTATAAACTATGTCATGCTAGACTAGTTATTTCAGTGCTGTAAAACGTGGTGAAGACAACATAATATGGATCTTGTATTATAACACTGTTTCAATAGATGGTGCCCAGTATCTCTATTTACATCTATTTTCTATGAGGGGAAAGAGCTGGCTTTATTTCTATTGACGCTAGAATAGCCCTCAGTTCTGATAACGCTAGCTTGTGGCTAACTTCTCAATAAAATCCTTTCTATCCTCAGAATTTGACCAATGGCAAAATAAGGTTGCACAAATGATGGAATGGTGGCGGTGAATGGATGACGTGGGTGCACAATCAAATGAAGTGGCTACCTTGGTCGGTAACTACGTCTAACGGGAAAATCGTAACACAAAATGTCAGAGGCGTGAGACCCCCCATTCAACAAAGGGGGGGGGGGGGGGGGGGGGGGGGGGGTATGTCACAGTCCACATATGCATGAGGCAACACTGTCCACGGGTGGAGTCAGACCGCCATGCTAGCTAATAGCTTCACAGGAGGAAGGGGGGCGTGAGATGCGCTAACACAAGTGCATGCGTGGCAACAAGATGGGAGAGCAGCCCCCAAGGCAAGCCCCTTTTCAATAGCATGAGGCACACACACATCTCCTCACCCCAGAAGAGAAAACAGGGCAGACTGGCAACTTACCATTAATGGGCACTTTATTAGAGGACATAACAGGTTAAATGTGAAGAAGAAAAGAAGAGAAAGGAAACAGGGTATAAGCAACAATATAAGTTTAGGCATGAGCACCTGCACAGTTTTAATTTTCTCTAGCTGTTTCTAGGCACCAACATTTTTTTGCCATTCCGGGAGTCCTGATCAAGGCAACTATTCAGTTCAATTGGACACCTCTCAGAAAGCTAGATTTGGGACACTTTAGTTGGGGTTGTGTTAATTTGGTTGGAATCACCTAGAATTGGCCATTTCAATGTAATCAATGCTGATAATTACATGATAAAGAACCAAAACATTTTGTTCACTTAATAACATTTTCATTTGACATTTGCCAAATCAGTTTAACTAACTTGACCTATATTGTCAAAGCCAGAATAATCCTGCAGCAACAGGATTTGAACTTTTAGTCCATAATGTTGCTTGATCTGGCCAAAAGTAGGCTACATGAAAAGTGCAATACTCTTAATATAACCGTTTGTTAGTGTGGGTTTTTAGTGAATTTCTATAAATGTATGAAAATTCTCAGCAACAAAAGAGTGATCAAATTAAGATCCTACATCTGTGGTAAATCATCTCCTGATCACGTTTGAAAACAAGTGAAACCACTAGCTTGCCCTTTTCCTAGGTACTGTAAACGGTGAATGTGAACTATTGGGACTTGCCTGGGGAAACATCTAGAATATCACCCATGCCATGCTTGCTTGAGACACTGTTGTGCTTTTTAGCTCTGTCTACTACCCTAAAGTGTGTAAAGCTGGTTAAAAGAAAATACATTTTAGTGTATGTTAATATTTTAAATGTCTACAGGTGGTGTGCGTATGTTATCTAATGTACCTGGCTGCACAACAAACAACCTACCAAGACAAAGTTATTGAAACAAGTTTCTCTAAATGAAAGGGTTGGAACTGACAATTATTGTTCTGAAGGAGTTGACAAGGGTCGGCTAGGCAATAATTACATTGGCAAAAGTGGATAATTCCTTAGCTTTGCCCGAGAGCTTTCCAATGTTTGCCACTTCTCTATATGGTCATTGCTATGGCGATGGGAACTTCTTTCTGCTATGGCAATGGGAACTACTTTCTGCTATGGGGATGGGAACTACTTTCTGCTATGGGGATGGGAACTACTTTCTGCTCTGGCAATGGGAACTACTTTCTGCTCTGGCGATGGGAACTACTTTCTGCTCTGGCGATGGGAACTTCTTTCTGCTCTGGCGATGGGAACTACTTTCTGCTATGGGGATGGGGACTACTTTCTGCAATGGGGATGGGAACTACTTTCTGCAATGGGGATGGGAACTACTTTTTGCTATGGCGATGGGAACTACTTTTTGCTATGGCGATGGGAACTACTTTTTGCTACGGCGATGGGAACTACTTTTTGCTACGGGGATGGGAACTACTTTCTGCTACGGCGATGGGAACTACTTTCTGCTATGGGGATGGGAACTACTTTCTGCTACGGCGATGGGAACTACTTTCTGCTATGAGGATGGGAACTACTTTCTGCTATGGCGATGGGAACTACTTTCTGCTATGGCGATGGGAACTACTTTCTGCTATGGCGATGGGAACTACTTTCTGCTATGGGGATGGCAACTTCTTTCTGCTATGGCGATGGGAACTACTTTCTGCTATGGGGATGGGAACTACTTTCTGCTATGGGGATGGCAACTTCTTTCTGCTATGGCGATGGGAACTACTTTCTGCTATGGCGATGGCAACTTCTTTCTGCTATGGCGATGGGAACTACTTTCTGCTATGGCGATGGCAACTTCTTTCTGCTATGGCGATGGCAACTTCTTTCTGCTATGGAGATGGGAACTACTTTCTGCTATGGCGATGGGAACAACTTTCTGCTATGGCGATGGGAACTACTTTCTGCTATGGCGATGGGAACTTCTTTCTGCTCTGGCGATGGGAACTACTTTCGGCTCTGGCGATGGGAACTACTTTCTGCTCTGACGATTGGAACTACTTTCTGCTATGGAGATGGGAACTACTTTCTGCTATGGCGATGGGAACTTCTTTCTGCTATGGCGTTGGGAACAACTTTCTGCTATGGAGATGGGAACTACTTTCTGCTATGGCGATGGGAACTTCTTTCTGCTATGGCGATGGGAACTTCTTTCTGCTATGGCGATTGGAACTACTTTCTGCTATGGCGTTGGGAACTACTTTCTGCTATGGCGATGGGAACTACTTTCTGCTATGGCGATTGGAACTTCTTTCTGCTATGGCGTTGGGAACTACTTTCTGCTATGGCGATTGGAACTACTTTCTGCTATGGCGATGCAAACTTCTTTCTGCTATGGCGATGGGAACTACTTTCTGCTCTGGCCATGGGAACTACTTTCTGCTATGGCGTTGGGAACTACTTTCTGCTATGGCGTTGGGAACAACTTTCTGCTATGGCGATGGGAACTACTTTCTGCTATGGCAATGGGAACTTCTTTCTGCTATGGCAATGGGAACTTCTTTCTGCTATGGCGATGGGAACTTCTTTCTGCTATGGCGATGGGAACTTCTTTCTGCTATGGCAATGGGAACTACTTTCTGCTATGGGGATGGGAACTTCTTTCTGCTATGGGGATGGGAACTACTATCTGCTATGGGGATGGGAACTACTTTCTGCTCTGGCGATGGGAACTACTTTTTGCTATGGCGATGGGAACAACTTTCTGCTCTGGCGATGGGAACTACTTTCTGCTCTGGCGATGGGAACTACTTTCTGCTCTGGCGATGGGAACTACTTTCTGCTCTGGCGATGGGAACTACTTTCTGCTCTGGCGATGGGAACTACTTTCTGCTCTGGCGATGGGAACTACTTTCTGCAATGGGGATGGGAACTACTTTCTGCAATGGGGATGGGAACTACTTTCTGCTATGGCGATGGGAACTACTTTTTGCTACGGCGATGGGAACTACTTTTTGCTACGGGGATGGGAACTACTTTCTGCTACGGCGATGGGAACTACTTTCTGCTACGGCGATGGGAACTACTTTCTGCTATGGGGATGGGAACTTCTTTCTGCTATGGCGATGGGAACTTCTTTCTGCTATGGCGATGGGAACTTCTTTCTGCTATGGCGATGGGAACTTCTTTCTGCTATGGCGATGGGAACTTCTTTCTGCTATGGCGATGGGAACTACTTTCTGCTATGGCGATTGGAACTACTTTGTCTGTTTGTATGCATGTTTTCAGTTTGTTTGCTGTGCCACTCCCCCTCATCCAGTCCACATTGTCTGTCCATGCATATGAGAGGTCATAGACATACGTGACGTCACACGCACGACACGGAATGCGGATGGGATGGAGTGAATTAGCCAACCTCAGCTTGATTAGAAAGAAACAAAACCTTCTGGTCTGACATAAAGAAGAAAAGCAGGCAGGTATGAATGTGTGAAAGCCATTATCAGGAAGAAAAAAAACAGTCCAAATTACTCTGACTCTCTCTCTCTCTCTCTCTTCTCTCCCCCTCCCCTTCCCTCAAATGCACAGCACCTGGTCTATTTTAGAGTAGGCTGTCTCTTAGTTGGTCTGTAAGCATAAGAAATGTATTGTAGGAAAAAAATAAAGAATGTTTTCTCACCCAAGATAGCGGTTGGCACAAAGGGATCTGCCCACACCCCAAAACCAGTGCAGAGTAGGGGGTTAACAAAGAAGAGAGAATATAGCAGTGAATAGGGTGACGTGCTCTCCCCTCAGGTGAGACAGCAACATTATAGCAGAGCAGTAAATTGTTATTACAGTCAACAAGAGAGGCAAAGAACCCCCCTCCCCCCACCCCCCATGGAAGAACAGCATAAATAGCTCATAAGTAACAATATGAGAGATTATAACTAAGTCAGTTTAATATCATGTCCAACAAAATCCCTTGAATTTCATTATTACTTCAAATCGATCTACCAATATGGCTAAATATGGTTCTCCCAAGTAGGGGCCGGAAATAGAATGCTGAAGTGCAAACGCTATAGAGCAATTAAAACTGCAGGCAAAAAGAGAACAGGCATCATTACATTGTTTTGCAGGCCACCGTTAAATCAAGCAGAACGTTTACCAAACAAAGGCGCCTGGATCGGCATTGGCCATTCATTAAAAGGTCAAAGTTGAAGGGGTCACTCGGAGATCAAGGGTCATAAGAGGACAAAGAAGGTGCTATTAGTGTTAAAAGGAGTTTGAAGAGGTAGTTTACCTGGGTAGTAGGAGGTGGGTACAGACGTGCTGAGTGTGTTAGTCTTCATGGTGAATGACGAGGGCGAGGAAACGGCTTTTAGCAAGAGAGAGAGCAGTCAAACAGAATGGTCAATATAACCTTTAGTGAAGGAAGAAGTAATAGTACACAGTTGAAGTCGGAAGTTTACATACACCTTAGCCAAATACATTTAAACTCTGTTTTTCACAATTCCTGACATTTAATCCTAGTAAAAATTCCCTGTCTTAGGTCAGTTAAGATCACCACTTTATTGTAAGAATGTGAAATGTCAGAATAATAATAGAGAGAATGATTTATTTCAGCTTTTATTTATTTCATCATATTCCCAGTGGGTCAGAAGTTACCATACAATCAATTAGTATTTGGTAGCATTGCCTTTAAATTGCTTCACTTGGGTCAAACGTTTCGGGTAGCCTTCCACAAGCTTCCCACAATAAGTTGGGGGAATTTTGGCCCATTCCTCCTGACAGAGCTGGTGTAACTGAGTCAAGTTTTCGCACACGCTTTTTCAGTTCTACCCACAAATTTTCAATAGGATTGAGGTCAGGGCTTTGTGATGGCCACACCAATACCTTGACTTTGTTGTCCTTATACCATCTTCCCAACTTTGGAAGTATGCTTGGGGTCATTGTTCATCTGGAAGACCCATTTGCAACCAAGCTTTAACTTCCTGACTGATGTCTTGAGATGTTGCTTCAATATATCCACATAATTTTCCTTTCTCATGTTGCCATCTATTTTGTGAAGTGTACCAGTCCCTCCTGCAGCAAAGCACCCCCACAACATGATGCTGCCAGCCCGTGCCTCACGGTTAGGATGGTGATCTTCGGCTTGCAAGCCTTCCCCTTTTTCCTCCAAACATAATGATGGTCATTATGGCCAAACAGTTATATTTTTGTTTCATCAGACCAGAGGACATTTCTCCAAAAAGTACGATCTTTGTCCCCATGTGCAGTTGCAAACCGTAGTCTGGCTTTTTTTGGCGGTTTTGGAGCAGTGGCTTCTTCCTTGCTGAGCGGCCTTTCAGGTTATGTCAATAAAGGACTCGTTTTACTGTGGATATAGACACTTTTGTACTTGTTTCCTCCAGCATCGTCACAAGGTCCTTTGCTGTTGTTCTGGGATTGATTTGCACTTTTCGCACCAAAGTACATTCATCTCTAGGAGACAGAACGCGTCTCCTTCCTAAGCGGTATGACGGCCCCATGGTCCCATGGTGTTTATACTTGCGCACTATTGTTTGTACAGATGAACGTGGTACCTTCAGCCATTTGGAAATTGCTCTCAAGGATGAACCAGACTTGTGGAGGTCTACAATTTTTTTCTGAAGTCTTGGCTGATTTCTTTTGATTTTCCAATGATGTCAAGCAAAGAGGCACTGAGTTTGAAGGTAAGCCTTGAAATACATCCACTGGTACACCTCCAATTGACTCAAATTATGTTAATTAGCCTATCAGAAGCTTCTAAAGCCATGACAGTTTTCTGGAATTTTCCAAGCTGTTTAAAGGCACAGTCAACTTAGTGTTGGTAAACTTCTGACCCACTGGAATTGTGATACAGTGAATTATAAGTGAAATAATCGGTCTGTAAACAATTGTTGGAAAAATTACTTGTGTCATACACAAAGTAGATGTCCTAACCGACTTGCCAAAACTATAGTTTGTTAACAAGACATTTGTGGAGTGGTTGAAAAACAAGTTTTAATGACTCCAACCTAAGTGTATGTAAACTTCTGACTTGAAAATCTGAAGGAATCAAACAATGCAGCCTGTTCCCTGACAGAGTAAATTTAACAAGTGGACTAATGTCAAAAACCTGAGACGTCTGCTAAATTACTAAAATGTAAATGTAAAATGTACTGTTCCGGTTAACCTGTTGAGTGTAGGGGGCAGTATTTTGATGTTTGGATGAAAAACGTACCTAAATTAACCTGCCTATTTCTCAGGCTCAGACGCTAGAATAAGCATATAATTGTCAGATTAGGATAGAAAACACTCTAAAGTTTCCAAAACTGTCAAAATATTGTCTGTGATTATAACAGAACAGGTATTGCAGGCGAAAACCTGAGGAAAATCCAACTAGGAAGTGCCTCGTATTTTGAAATCTCCCTGTTTCATTGCATGCCTTCCCTCAATTTAAAGGGATATCAAACAGTTTCCTTTCCCTATGGCTTCCACATGGTGTGAACAGTCTTTAGACATAGTTTCAGCCTTTTATTCTGAAAAATGAGCGAGAACGATCACATCGCATCAGTGGATGGCTGGGTGCCAGCAGAGTTTTGCATGCGCAACAGCTTAGAGCAGACATTTTCTCTCTCTCTCCTATTGAAAAAGCTACGGTCCAGTTGAAATATTATCGATTATTTATTGTGAAAACAACCTGAGGATTGATTATAAAAAACGTTTGACATGTTTCTACGAACTTTACGGATACTATTTGGAATTTTCTTCTGCCCCGTCGTGACGCCCGAGCCTGTCGATTTCAAAACAAAACGTGCCAACCAAATGGAGGTTTTTAGATATAAAAATAATCTTTATCGAACAAAACAAACATTTATTGTGTAACTGGGAGTCTCATGAGTGCAAACATCCGAAGATCATCAAAGGTAAGCGATTCATTTTATTGCTTTTCTGACATTCATGACCAATCTACTTTGCTGCTAGCTGTTTGTAATGTTTTGTCTGCTGAGAGAGATGTCCTTACATAAACCCTTGGTTTGCTTTATCTGTACAGCTTTTCTGAAATCTGACACACCAGGTGGATTAACAAGCTAAGCTGTGTTTTGCTATATTGCACTTGTGATTTCATGAAAATTAAATATTTTTTATAATTACATTTTAATTTGGCGCTCTGCAATTCAGCGGATGTTGATGAAAATGATCCCACTAACGGGATGGGTGCGCCAAGATGTTAAGTTTATGGATACAAACACGCTAATGTTTTTTTAGTGACAGTATTTTGGTTTGTGTAAGACAACGCGCTGTGTTCATACAACATCAGCCGAATCAATAACGTTCAGCCGGTTCGTTGATAAAGCCGGCGGAGTATGCTGAGCTTTGGTCGCCGTGTTTTCGGTCGCCATTCGACAGCTGCCTTGATAAGTTGGGGACAGTGACCTAGCTGTCAGTCAAGGATATTGTGATAGACAGC